>NC_056733.1:511970724-512270724 GCF_019279795.1 Protopterus annectens | reverse complement strand
ACCGGATTCTTGACAACAGAAGCCTTAACACCTTTAGGCCCCTGACTAACAGTTTCTGGGTCTGCCCTAGGACTCTTAAAAAGATACTTATGAGCTTCAGGCACCCTGTAATACCTATCCGGTTTAACAGGAGCAGCAGGCAAAGAATCAGGATTAAGAGAAGCCTCTGTAAAAACATCTTCCACCACATCCAAAACAGGAGGTATAGCCAAAGGCCTATGCTGGGGTAAAAACAAAATTCCCTAAGCCCTTTCCTGGAATCAGAGAAGTCCTGACCATCCCACTTAAAATGCTCCCTCATGGAATGAAGAGTTTCTGAAAAAGAAAAATCCTCAGGAGGAGAAGCAGAAGGAGTAGAATCATCCACATCAGAATCAGAATAAGGAGAATACTCCTGCAAGTCTTCAGCCAAGACTCTGAAACATCCAAGCCTGCTCAAAACTCCCTAGCTCAGGCTCCACCCTAGGTCTCTTATCAGGAGGGGCAAAGAACCCTAATCAAAGTAATCAAATCTTCTGCCTTTTTAAGCATATGCTTCTGGGGCACAGTCCCGGAAGAACTGGGGTGACACCAACTGAAGCTAAACCTGGCCTGCCTCTGGGGGAAGCCTTGGAAACAGAAGGAGAGGGCCTAACCACCCTAGGAAGGGAGGGGAGTATAGTAACCTGAGAAGCCCCTTCAGCCTGACCTGCCTCCTGAGAGGCCACATCCTGCAATAACAAAGTCTCTCCCTGGGATCCCAAAGAAACCTCCGGTGGAACCACCGGCTCCACCGACACCTCTAACGAACCGGCGTCTGGTACGGACGGTTCTTCTAGCCTAGGCTTAACTGCTTTGTCCTTGCGCTTCTTCGAAGAAGCGGGCGTCGGAGCATCCGACGGCATTTTATAATTGCACCGCTTCCCAAAGACTAACCTGGCACAATCTAACCTTCTCTTTATAGTGCGCTTATTGAATCTAGCACAAGAGCGACACCCAACAACGTCGTGCTCAGGCCCTAAACAAGGAATACACAAAGTATGATAGTCTCTATGCGATATCTGTTTCCCACAAGAAATACAATTATTCACTTTTTCTGACATCCGGTAAACCACTGAGGCAAGAAAAAACTAAAATATTCCCCAACGGGGTACTTAGCCAACTTTGACTCGGTCTGAAACTCCGAAATCGAAAAATTTCAGAACGCCAACTGGCACTTGCAATGCTGCTTCTGCATCGGACCATGCGGCAAAAAAGACTGAGGATATGACGTCGGTCATGCGCATTTCTACCCTGACGTCCTGATGTCAGTCAAATGCGCCTTGACCGACGTCAGCCTTATACTTTGATATTCGGGCCGACCGAGGACAGCGGACTACCCAAGTGTAAGGACTGCAGCAATGTGAGTTGAAGAACATCAAGAACTCACCCACTATGCACAGATGAATGTTCCACTTCCTGGTACATGTACAGAGGTCCATCAAATAAAAAGGGGGCCCTTACACTCTGAAGTTATTTATTAAAGGTAATAAAAAAGACTATTTAAATACTTGGGGGGGGGAGGCTTACAACTACCACTCAACCACGGCTGCTATAGGTTTTACCTACTACTAGAGAACTCTCCCCTCACATACTTCACTCTCTTGGATAACTCACACCAGTCAAGGGTAAATCCTACTTCACTCATGGCTGAGTGGTGATTATCAGTATAGTGTAGGGGATATATATTAAATGTCTTTAATCTACCAGTATATGTTATGTAGCTGAGACAGGTTAGCTTTTTTGGTAAATATTCACTGTATTCTTTCTAATTTTTTTTGATGTGATACATCAGCTCCTGGTTTAATTTCACCAAATGCTTAGTTTTTCTTTACACACCTTTGCCTACTTCTGCAGTTCATGCAGGGTTACATGCAATTGTAGCATATTTAAGTACAACAGCAATTTATTTTTATTAATCCTGTTGTTCCTACCTCTACTGGGACTGCATGGGTATCTTTCCTCCACATTGCTCTCATTTCTGCTTGCAAATCCTAGTATTTCAAGACTGTGTGTGTCTCGGAATGTAAGACCCTAAAATCTTGGAGATGTAGCAATTGCAATGATCAATGCCGTTTTACTGTTGGTAATGGATGATCCCATGTAGCAGAAACATTAACACCAATAAAGCTTTGTGGTTCATTTTTTCCAATGTTTCTAAGATATGTCTATATTGTAGAATTTGCATAACTCTAATACAGCAGTCTTGCCACATTACAGTGCCTTTCAGAACACAGACTGTATCACACCCATTAACAAGATGTGTAACTGTTTCCAGTTCTGTTTAACAGAACCTACAGTTGTCTGTTTCTCATACTTTTACAAAGGATTTTGTAAATCAATGTGTATGTAAGCCCACTATCTTAGGCCACCATTATGGGTATACTGTTTTTCCCTTGTACTTATGATTGATAGAAAATTTATTGTAAGGAACCTATACATTTGGTTGGACAAGACTAAGTGGAATCCGAGATGCTGTATTACTATGTTCTAAGCCACTGAATGGTTAACAAATGTGTAGTGTGACTGGTTACAATGATATATTAAGCCACCTATCATTGATGGTACTGTTTTATTTTATGTCTTCTCTGACTGGTCTTATTGTTACATCTAGTAAAATTTGAATGGCCATCAGATGGACAGTAAATGGGCAATATGATTGGTTTTAGTGCTTTGTTATGCCTTCTATGATTGGTGACTCTGTCTTACTTAAATGTTTCACTGAAGTGTAACATTAAATCGGTCTGATGAAGCAACTGTTTATGTTGTGAAAGCACTCATCAACTTTTATTATTATTTTTATATTCTGTTTTATTAAATAATTTTTAGACCTGGAATGTGCGTTGGTCTCCCTCTTTACATTTTTCATTACTTTTAAACTGTTCAGTGAACCATTTACCTTTGCAGTCATATTTGTCTTGGTTTTCTGCTATTCATAAAACTAAGCTCATGTGCACAGTCAGTTGCAATCCAGGCTTACTGTGCTACTGAGTCAATGCCCAGACTCATGACAGTTATAGTACACAAATAAAGTAAGGATCATAAAATCAGCATCGCTGAGCACCTTCTTCAATTATTTCTAGTGAGAAATGAGTAACAGCTATACTGCAAGCATGGGAATACATTTGGTCGTCAAAGCCTAAGCAAGTTTACTGAGTGAAGTAAAAGATACCATTCCTTATTCCAGTCCAAAATATACTTAATCTGATTATGCATAAATGCATAACAATAAAATAAATCACTATCAGTGTGGTGACAAGTCCAGTACAAATAAGGTAATCCAAAGAATAGTAAAAAAAGATGTACCTGGAACCATGAATAGTAAAATGTATGTTTAACTGGTTGCAAAATTCAGTTCAGTTAAAGTGCATGCAAATGCTAAAAATTCAGAGTCCAAACACAGTTCATTTGTATGCACTTTGAATTGTGTTTGGACTCTGAGGTTTTAGCATCTGTGTGCGCTTTGACTAAACTGATTTTGGCAACTTGGTTGATAACTAATTAAACATACTTCTTACTGTTCATGGTTCCTGGTACATTGTTTTTTACAATGCACTGCATAAATGCATGGCAGATCATTTATGAAGGAAATGTTAACTTCTGGAATACTGACTTCCCAACCCTAGCTCACCAAAATTATATCTCCCAGAATGATTTTACATCTGTTGGGTCTACTGTAAGATTGCAAAACTGTGAACTGTTTTAACACTGTTAAGATCTTCTTTTTTCTTCACTGTTGTGCAACTGTGGAGTTGTAAGGAGATATGGGTTACAAACTCTTCCCATGGTGTGTGTGTGTGTGTGTGTGTGTGTGGTGGTGGTGGGGGGTTGGGGAAGTCCGTCCCACCATAAAAAGTTTTAAAAACTTATTTCAGCCAAAACTTCAGTGATTGCATTGTTTAGAAAGTTTGACTCGTCCACTTTAGTGCTGAGGTGTTTGCTTCATTGATGAGCAGGGGATCCTTAAATGAACAACTCTGGCTCATCATATTAAACACGAGACACTTTTTAAATACCCATCCTTTTTAAATCTGTACAAAGTATTCAAATTCTCTAGTAATCTTGAACCAAAAACAAATTATTTTTATAATAATATGATTTTTGAATGGGTTATGATTTAATTTATTAAATAGATATATTAAATGAGCTTTTTTTACTTTTAAGGAATAATTTGTGAAATAATTTAAATTATTATTGTTGGTTAAGGAATTTATAATACATTTTTGATGGTGGTATCACTTTAAAACGATCAATTGGCTGAAATGATTTAACCATTCAAATCAGTTCGTATGTATAAATTCAAAGATTTGCTGATATTAGTCAGCTCAAAAGAAGTCTATGACTACTTGAAGAGGAAAGTGCTTAACTACTGGGCCAGATTCAATAAAGCCTACACTAAGTGTACACAATATGTATTCAATAAAATTCTTATCACACTTTTTGTGCTTTCTAGTCTCTCAGAAAGATTACTCTAAGTGTACATGTAGTATGCACTTTGTGGTAGGTAACCTTTATGAATCCCTGTCAATATTTAAAGCTGCAAGAATATCAGTAGGAAAACTAAAATTAGGAGGATGAAGGTGTGAGTTATGTCTGTGCTGTCTGTTCACTCAGAACAGTGTACACTTAGTGTAGGCTTTATTGAATCTGGCCCATTGTTTTTTGTTGAAGATTTTATTGTTTCCTATCTCGATCCCTTCTGCACATTGTTTTTGGTTCTTGGCTGTGTTGTGATGCAGTTATCTGCCTACTTTGGTCCCTTGTAATCTCCTAAATTATACAAGGGTGGCACAGCAGATAGAGTTGTTGCCTCACAGCAAGAGGTTCACTGGTTCGATTCTTAGCTGGAGTGCCTGCTATGTGGAGTATCCATGTCCTCCCTATGTCCGAAAGTGTTTTTTCTGGCTGCTCCAGTTTCCTCCCACATTCCAAAGGCATACAGTAGGTGGACTGGGCACCCAAACTGGCCATAGGTGTGACTGTGTGGTGTGGAAGAGCTACTAAATCAGGGCTAGCCATCTAGTGGTGTAAACCTTGGCTCTAGATGATTGAAACTGTTGAAGTGACACCCCAACCCCATGTGCAAAAATGGGAAAATAGGGGTTGTGGATGGATGGATGGATGGATGGATCATAAAACTGCCTTCAAATGTGACTATTTGATTAAACAGTCTTTGGAAATGGCAAACTACAGTGATCAATGCAAAAAGATCTATTTAACAACAACTTAAAATGTCTGAACTCACTGCCTTTAACACTTTGTTGTGAAATTATAAAACAGACAACAATAAATTACTAAACAAAGCTCCACTTCCACAGCAAATGGAGATATTACTTTCCATTAAAAGAAAAAAAAAACATCTATGACGAACTGGTGCTACAGAATCAGTGGCAAACTACAGTTGCATCCCTTCAGTGCAAGTGAACGCGTGCACAGAAACAAGAACTCACCCACTATGCACAGATGAATGTTCCACTTCCTGGTACATGTATAGAGGTCCATCAAATAAAAAGGGGGCCCTTACACTCTGAAGTTATTTATTAAAGGTAATAAAAAAGACTATTTAAATACTTGGGGGGGGGGCTTACAACTACCACTCAACCACGGCTGCTATAGGTTTTACTACTACTAGAGAACTCTCCCCTCACATACTTCACTTTCTTAGATAACTCACACCAGTCAAGGGTAAATCCTACTTCACTCATGGCTGAGTGGTGATTATCAGTATAGTGTAGGGGATATATATTAAATGTCTTTAATCTACCAGTATATGTTATGTAGCTGAGACAGGTTAGCTTTTTTGGTAAATATTCACTGTATTCTTTCTAATTTTTTTTGATGTGATACATCAGCTCCTGGTTTAATTTCACCAAATGCTTAGTTTTTCTTTACACACCTTTGCCTACTTCTGCAGTTCATGCAGGGTTACATGCAATTGTAGCATATTTAAGTACAACAGCAATTTATTTTTATTAATCCTGTTGTTCCTACCTCTACTGGGACTGCATGGGTATCTTTCCTCCACATTGCTCTCATTTCTGCTTGCAAATCCTAGTATTTCAAGACTGTGTGTGTCTCGGAATGTAAGACCCTAAAATCTTGGAGATGTAGCAATTGCAATGATCAATGCCGTTTTACTGTTGGTAATGGATGATCCCATGTAGCAGAAACATTAACACCAATAAAGCTTTGTGGTTCATTTTTCCAATGTTTCTAAGATATGTCTATATTGTAGAATTTGCATAACTCTAATACAGCAGTCTTGCCACATTACAGTGCCTTTCAGAACACAGACTGTATCACACCCATTAACAAGATGTGTAACTGTTTCCAGTTCTGTTTAACAGAACCTACAGTTGTCTGTTTCTCATACTTTTACAAAGGATTTTGTAAATCAATGTGTATGTAAGCCCACTATCTTAGGCCACCATTATGGGTATACTGTTTTTCCCTTGTACTTATGATTGATAGAAAATTTATTGTAAGGAACCTATACATTTGGTTAGACTACACTAAGTGGAATCCGAGATGCTGTATTACTATGTTCTAAGCCACTGAATGGTTAACAAATGTGTAGTGTGACTGGTTACAATGATATATTAAGCCACCTATCATTGATGGTACTGTTTTATTTTATGTCTTCTCTGACTGGTCTTATTGTTACATCTAGTAAAATTTGAATGGCCATCAGATGGACAGTAAATGGGCAATATGATTGGTTTTAGTGCTTTGTTATGCCTTCTATGATTGGTGACGCTGTCTTACTTAAATGTTTCACTGAAGTGTAACATTAAATCGGTCTGATGAAGCAACTGTTTATGTTGTGAAAGCACTCACCAACTTTTATTATTATTTTTATATTCTGTTTTATTAAATAATTTTTAGACCTGGAATGTGCGTTGGTCTCCCTCTTTACATTTTTCATTACTTTTAAACTGTTCAGTGAACCATTTGCCTTTGCAGTCATATTTGTCTTGGTTTTCTGCTATTCATAAAACTAAGCTCATGTGCACAGTCAGTTGCAATCCAGGCTTACTGTGCTACTGAGTCAATGCCCAGACTCATGACAGTTATAGTACACAAATAAAGTAAGGGGATCATAAAATCAGCATCGCTGAGCACCTTCTTCAATTATTTCTAGTGAGAAATGAGTAACAGCTATACTGCAAGCATGGGAATACATTTGGTCGTCAAAGCCTAAGCAAGTTTACTGAGTGAAGTAAAAGATACCATTCCTTATTCCAGTCCAAAATATACTTAATCTGATTATGCATAAATGCATAACAATAAAATAAATCACTATCAGTGTGGTGACAAGTCCAGTACAAATAAGGTAATCCAAAGAATAGTAAAAAAAGATGTACCTGGAACCATGAATAGTAAAATGTATGTTTAACTGGTTGCAAAATTCAGTTCAGTTAAAGTGCATGCAAATGCTAAAAATTCAGAGTCCAAACACAGTTCATTTGTATGCACTTTGAATTGTGTTTGGACTCTGAGGTTTTAGCATCTGTGTGCGCTTTGACTAAACTGATTTTGGCAACTTGGTTGACAACTAATTAAACATACTTCTTACTGTTCATGGTTCCTGGTACATTGTTTTTTACAATGCACTGCATAAATGCATGGCAGATCATTTATGAAGGAAATGTTAACTTCTGGAATACTGACTTCCCAACCCTAGCTCACCAAAATTATATCTCCCAGAATGATTTTACATCTGTTGGGTCTACTGTAAGATTGCAAAACTGTGAACTGTTTTAACACTGTTAAGATCTTCTTTTTTCTTCACTGTTGTGCAACTGTGGAGTTGTAAGGAGATATGGGTTACAAACTCTTCCCATGGTGTGTGTGTGGTGGTGGTGGTGGTGGTGGTGGGGGGGGGTTGGGGAACTCCGTCCCACCATAAAAAGTTTTAAAAACTTATTTCAGCCAAAACTTCAGTGATTGCATTGTTTAGAAAGTTTGACTCGTCCACTTTAGTGCTGAGGTGTTCGCTTCATTGACGAGCAGGGGATCCTTAAATGAACAACTCTGGCTCATCATATTAAACACAAGACACTTTTTAAATACCCATCCTTTTTAAATCTGTACAAAGTATTCAAATTCTCTAGTAATCTTGAACCAAAAACAAATTATTTTTATAATAATATGATTTTTGAATGGGTTATGATTTAATTTATTAAATAGATATATTAATTGAGCTTTTTTTACTTTTAAGGAATAATTTGTGAAATAATTTAAATTATTATTGTTGGTTAAGGAATTTATAATACATTTTTGATGGTGGTATCACTTTAAAACGATCAATTGGCTGAAATGATTTAACCATTCAAATCAGTTAGTATGTATAAATTCAAAGATTTGCTGATATTAGTCAGATCAAAAGAAGTCTATGACTACTTGAAGAGGAAAGTGCTTAACTACTGGGCCAGATTCAATAAAGCCTACACTAAGTGTACACAATATGTATTCAATAAAATTCTTATCACACTTTTTGTGCTTTCTAGTCTCTCAGAAAGATTACTCTAAGTGTACATGTAGTATGCACTTTGTGGTAGGTAACCTTTATGAATCCCTGTCAATATTTAAAGCTGCAAGAATATCAGTAGGAAAACTAAAATTAGGAGGATGAAGGTGTGAGTTATGCCTGTGCTGTCTGTTCACTCAGAACAGTGTACACTTAGTGTAGGCTTTATTGAATCTGGCCCATTGTTTTTTGTTGAAGATTTTATTGTTTCCTATCTCGATCCCTTCTGCACATTGTTTTTGGTTCTTGGCTGTGTTGTGATGCAGTTATCTGCCTACTTTGATCCCTTGTAATCTTCTAAATTATACAAGGGTAGCACAGCAGATTGAGTTGTTGCCTCACAGCAAGAGGTTCACTGGTTCGATTCTTAGCTGGAGTGCCTGCTATGTGGAGTATCCATGTCCTCCCTATGTCCGAGTGTTTTTTTTTTCTGGCTGCTCCAGTTTCCTCCCACATTCCAAAGGCATACAGTAGGTGGACTGGGCACCCAAACTGGCCATAGGTGTGACTGTGTGGTGTGGAAGAGCTACTAAATCAGGGCTAGCCATCTAGTGGTGTAAACCTTGGCTCTAGATGATTGAAACTGTTGAAGTGACACCCCAACCCCATGTGCAAAAATGGGAAAATAGGGGTTGTGGATGGATGGATCATAAAACTGCCTTCAAATGTGACTATTTGATTAAACAGTCTTTTTGGAAATGGCAAACTACAGTGATCAATGCAAAAAGATCTATTTAACAAGAACTTAAAATGTCTGAACTCACTGCCTTTAACACTTTGTTGTGAAATTGTAAGACAGACAACAATAAATTACTAAACAAAGCTCCACTTCCACAGCAAATGGAGATATTACTTTCCATTAAAAGAAAAAAAAACAGCTATGACGAACTGGTGCTACAGAATCAGTGGCAAACTACAGATGCATCCCTTCAGTGCAAGTGAACGCGTGCACAGAAACAAGAACTCACCCACTATGCACAGATGAATGTTCCACTTCCTGGTACATGTATAGAGGTCCATCAAATAAAAAGGGGGCCCTTACACTCTGAAGTTATTTATTAAAGGTAATAAAAAAGACTATTTAAATACTGGGGGGGGGGGGGCTTACAACTACCACTCAACCACGGCTGCTATAGGTTTTACCTACTACTAGAGAACTCTCCCCTCACATACTTCATTCTCTTGGATAACTCACACCAGTCAAGGGTAAATCCTACTTCACTCATGGCTGAGTGGTGATTATCAGTATAGTGTAGGGGATATATATTAAATGTCTTTAATCTACCAGTATATGTTATGTAGCTGAGACAGGTTAGCTTTTTTGGTAAATATTCACTGTATTCTTTCTAATTTTTTTTGATGTGATACATCAGCTCCTGGTTTAATTTCACCAAATGCTTAGTTTTTCTTTACACACCTTTGCCTACTTCTGCAGTTCATGCAGGGTTGCATGCAATTGTAGCATATTTAAGTACAACAGCAATTTATTTTTATTAACTTATTTTTCTCAAGAGTCTCTAATGTTTGAATAATGAGGTATGCAGTAAAACAAGTATAAAATAACATTTTAACTATACCATGAGCTCCCTCCCTGTTTGTTAATATATGTTCCACATTTTGACTATATGCTCCACCTTTTAAGATATAATATAGTGTGCTCCATATTTCAAAGATGGAACATAGACTATGGCTGCAGTTTCTTTAATTATTTTGTTTGTTGGTGCTATTGATGTTACGGTAATGTAAAACCATACTAAACTGAAAATGAAGATGCATCAGCTTAAGAATATTAGGATATAAAGTTTTAAAACATCAAAATCTTAAATGTTTTCTACTGAGACTTGTCCAAAGACATTGAGAAAATCACAAATGCATCATTGCAAATCCCACACAGCCCAAAAATAAATGCTGAAATGGGTTGCTGTGAGCAAACATTCTCTTTTGAGTGCTACCCATTCCTCTCAACCATTCCTATTTTTGCAGAATGTCTCTAATTTTACTTCAAATATTTGCCCTGTCCCTCATAACATTTTTGATTTTCTGGTAAATCACTCAAAATTACAATTGGTCAGTAATGCCAGCAATCAGTTTTAAGTTTCTTTTTTTTTTTTTTTTTTCTCAAATATATTTTTATTGAATTTTTCAAACTTTTCAAACATACAAAGGAAAAATTGTAAGTCATTACAGGAAGCAGTAAAGTATAGGTATATATGTAACAGTTAGTAAAAAACTATGCATTTATAAAACAGCAGTTATCTTACAGGGAAACTTACATCTTAGAGACCAATATAAGCAGTAAAGACCCCCAATAACCTATTACAGTCAAAGTCTAGAGATACAAATGGAAAGCGGCTTAGAAGGAGGCTTGGAAGGATGAATATATGACTGTCTTAAGAAGAAAGAAAAGCGGTAAGGAGGGTATAACCATAAAAAAACAACTATTTACATCATGTACTTCTATTTATACCATATTTACAACATATTTACACCATGGATGCCAGAGGATAACAAAATAATATAACAAAATATTTTGTAAAATCAAAAGTTACCGTGTGATGGTAACAATGTCTAATGGTTACAGGGCCAGATATGATACTGATGGAGGATTTCCTGGAATTCAGTGTTAGTGACCCACATTTTGGAACATTATTTAGTTTGGATTAGGTCAAAAAGTATACACCAGTAATTCTGAAAATATTCTTTTTTCTTTTTGTTATTACTGCATAACTTATGTGCAGATATATATTTGATTTCCATTAATGTAATGTTTTCCCAACTTATTGTTGAGGGATTGACCCAATTCTTGGCTATAAAATATTTGAGAAGGGCGCAGGCTGTAACACAGATGTGGCGATGGATACCCTTAAGAGATTTAGGAATTATATTTAAAATCATGGTTTGCCAAGAGAATGTGTTTTTTTCATATCCCATTTTTTCCAAATGAGTTCTCAGAGAACACCAAAGTTTGTAAATATTCTTACAGCTCCAAAAGATGTGAAGTATATCTACATGTGGGAGGGAACAGAACAGACAGGTTAGGTTTTTATTGTATCCGAATTTCAGTAAGATTGCTGGGGTATAGTAGGCATTGTTGTTTATCATAGGCTGGGTGTAAATTAGGTTTTTCAAGGGAGTTAGATTCATGGTATTATTGATTGCTTCGCACTTAGACTCCGTAGAAATTTCTCCTTGTATACCGTCTCGATATTTGGAAAATAGTAGTGAATGATCATACTTAATGCTTGACACAAGTTTATAGGTATTCAAAATCATTTTGTTCATTAGGGAAAGTGATTTAATGATAGATTGTGATATTGTAATGTTTTGCTCCTTCACTCTATACGAGAATTTTTGTTTTATAAGTGAGCTAATTTGTCTTAAGATAGGATCATATTTGTTAGGAGCACCAAATAAAGTTCTGACCTCGGCAACATTTTTAGAGTTATAAAAGTGCCAAACTATGGTTTTCTTAACAAGAGTGAAGTTTGTTAGATTGATCATTTTATTATTGAATTTTAAGTTAGGGTTTAGGTGAATAGGTTGGAGAAAGGGAATAGTATTGTGCAATTTTAAGGAGGTCATCAGAGTTTGAAAGATGCGAATTATGTTCTTAAGTGTAGGCAAGATCTTGAACTTGTAGTCACCATCAGATGCTAAAAAAGGGACAGCATATGGATTGAGTTTTAATGAATATATATAGTTGCACCAGATTTTGATCCAGGTTGGGTACCAAGATTCAGCAGAGGGATCATAACAGGCTATTTGACAGGCTATTTGAATTAGACAGCTAGCATTAATGATGTGGTAATATAAATTAAAGTCCGGGAGACTTAAACCGCCTTTGTTCTTTGGGGTAATTAGATTCCTGTATGATATACTGGTTGATTTAGGGAACCATAAAAACTTTCAGACTGTGGTTTCGATTTTTCTGAAAAAAATGTTTGGAACGTTTAAGAAGACGGAGTTAAGATGAAAAAGGATTCTAGGCAAAATATTCATTTTAATGATAGCAGATTTTGATAGCAAAGATAGATTGGTGTTTTTCTATCTAGTTAGATCATTATTTATCTGATCCCAGACTCTATATAGGTTTGCTTTTATTAGTTCTTGGTGAGGGTGTGCAAAATTTATTCCTAGGTATTTAAGTGTATATTTGAGAGGAATGTCAGACAGGGGGAAGTAATATTCTAAGTGGTTTGCAGGGTTTAATGGAAAGACAGATGATTTTGCAGGGTTTAATTTATAATTAGCAGCCTCAGCAAAAAGATTAATAGAATTTAGAATTTTATGAAGATCGGTGTTGGGAAGCTCAAAATAGATGTTTAGGTCATCTGCAAATGCAGAATAAGTTATATCAATGTTGAAGACTTTTGGGATATGGTGATAAGTCTTTTGTTTAACCCAGAGAAGGAAAGGTTCCAGATATAAATTGAAAAGATAAGGTTTGAGTGGGCAGCCCTGCCTAGTGCCATTGGTAATTTTAATATGGCGTGATAAAGTTTTATTTATATACAGGGAAGTAGAGGCATTGTTATAAAGCATCTTAATAGTGTTGATAATAAGATCAGGAAAGTTAAAGAATTTCATGGTTAGGTAAAGGAAGTTTAGATCAATGCTATCAAAGGCTTTGGTAGCATCTAGGGTGAGTGCATAACGCGGGTGGTTATCACTTTTTAGAAACAACATTAAGGTAAGAGTATTATCACACAGCTGCCTCTGTTTCATAAATCCCAACTGTTCAGAAGAAATGACTGTAGCTATAACTTTCTGAATTCTATTAGCAAAAATGGTAGATAAGATTTTGATGTCACCGTTAATAAGGGTGATGGGCCTATAGCAGAGGGTTGGACTTGTCGGAGTTTGGTTTTGGGATGAATATTGTTTTCGAATTGTTCATATACTTATCAGTAATCCCTTTCGAGATGATATAATTATACATGGCAAGGAGAGTTTTAGAAAGGTGACGACTAAAAGTTTTATAAAATTCTCCTGTAAAACCATCAGGACCTGGCGCCTTATTTGGTTTAAGTTTTTTAACAGCTAGCATTATTTCATTCAGTGTTATGGGGCTGTTTAGAAGGGTGTTTTGCGCAAAGGATAATTTTGGAACAGATAGTTCATTTAGGAATTTTTTGTCCATTTCATTTGGGGTCTGGTTTTGGGGATTAGAGATTTCAGTGAAGATATTTACAAAAGAGTTAACAATATCTTCATTACTGTATAAGTTTTTCCCTTTGTATTTTATTTTATTAATATAGTTTGGTCCCTCTTTGATGTTTATGAGTCCAGCTAGTGTTCTGGAGGGGGTTTGGGCCCATTCCGAACTTCTGTGAAGGAGACTGAGTTCTACCAAGGATTGATTTTGTAAGTGAAATGAGTAAATTTTTTTTTTGTATCTCATGCAATTTCTTTTCCAGTTCAGGAGAAAAATCCTTTTATAGTTGTGCACCAGTCATCTTTTGCTAATTGTTGAGGTTATTGATGTATAATTTCTCTTTTTTTTTATAATAAGATGATTTTTGTATGAATATTCTTCTGATGACCGCTTTGGCCGTAGCCCATTGGATATCTAAGGGGATGGTGGATAAACAGGATTCTGCATCAAATTGTTTCAGATAATCATTAATTTCCTGCAGAACATCTTCTTTTTTAAGAATGTTACTGTTTAGTGACCAAGTGGGACTACTACCATTGCGATTCAGGTGGTGAGTGGGATTAATACAAAGGGAGACATTCGAGTGGTCGGATATACATCTAGCCTCAAGGGCAAAGTTTGTAATTTTGTTTGAAAAGATATCAGAGACCAAAAAAATAATCAATTCTGGACCAGACTTTGTGCGAAGCCAAATAAAACATGAAATTATTTAGCTCTCTGTCATGGTCAAATATTAAAAAAGGGTCAACTAAGTTGAAGCTATTTATCAAATCCTGAATAGATGTAGTTACTTGCGAGGGCTGTTTCCTGTTTTTATTTGAACTATCATTCAAGGAGTCCATGAGTGCATTCCAATCACCACCAATAATGAAAAGATGATTAGGAAATTGAAGTAGCAGATTATGTGTTTCATAGAAGAATAAGTGCTGGTTTGTACAAGGGCTATATAGGTTTAAGAAAAGTAAAGGGGATTTTACCTGAGGATATGAGCAGGAAAATAAACACCATCTACCATTCGGGTCAAATTTAGTATTTAGCACTTCGCCAAGAAAGGATTTTTTTAATTATTATTACAGTGCCTTTTGATGCAAGACTATTCCCTGCTGATATCACAAGTTTAATCCAATTTCTTTTTTGAATATTATCCCATTGAACATTTGTCATATGGGTCTCCTGTAAAAAGACAATGTTAGATTTATCCTGAAAAATCAGGCGCATAACTAGTTTCTTTTTTTTTGGTTTCTTGAAGGCCATTTACATTCCAGGAATTCACACTAATCACCATAATTAGATTCAAAACGTAGATATATGCTAAGATAAACTAAGAATAAAGCCCTACTAGGGACGGTGCAATTAGTAAACACATTTGTTATATATGACAGAAAGTGTAATGTGGTAATAAATCGTATTCTGGCATCCATGCTCCTTACCATAACCCCTGTGCCTAACCACCTGTCTCCCCTGAGTCATTTTTGGGAAAGTTCTAGATAGATACAAGTGATCTGTTTTTAAATATTTTCCCTTATGAAGAATAATACAAGAAAAGAGCAGGGAGTCATATAAACTAAAATCAATAGTCCAAGCGCCAACAAACATTGGACAACTACACCACCATGCCACTCCCAAAAATGTTAAGGAATATTGAAAAACATATGTACATGGAATGGACAGTTAAAGGCAAAGTGACGTTCAAGTCAGGAGTTAAAAGAGATAATAAAACAATACCACCATAAGAGCATAATACATACAGCATTTTTTTTAAATTATTGACTTCAAAAATTTCCATGTAAATAGGCAAGTGAGGTTGGAGTAATATAAACAATAAAAGTTACTAAGTAATTGAAACCAACAGACTTTATAACCAGAGCTATTAATAACCATTACAGCAGATAGTAACACAGGTTCTATGTATAACTGGCATAGCAATAAGTACCATAATATCCTAATAAATACATTTTTTACCTATCTAGATATCTAACTGGGTTTACTACATATGCATTACACACATAATTACATAACAATAGGATTAGAGAAGGAAAGACAAAAACAAGAGCATTGATTGACACCTAAGCAGTTAATTGGATTTACACTAAATGCTGTTCACAATAAACTACATAACTCACATATCATCACTAACCAGAAAAAAACACAGTTTAGCCAGCCTTTTTTGCAAGCAAGCAAGTTTTAGCAAGCCGGCTAGTTAAACCAAGCATAAGCATACAGCATATCAAGCTCACTATCTCTGTAGAACCTTCATTAACAGAGAGAACAAGACATCCATATCCTGCACTTCTAGTAAAGAAATGGAACATCATGATTCATGAATCATGATTGAATCATGGTGAAAATAGTCAAAATGCTAATTTGTGCTACCATGCAACAACAGATACTAAACAGGCAATTGCCTTTAGCTGTCTTTAAATAGATAAGCTCTAACTGAGCATACTGCTCTAAGGGGAGGTTAATGAAGTTGGTAATTATAACAGGAAAAAAAATACAGGTTAAATATATATGTAACTTTTGACAATTGCATAGGCTTCTTATTTTACTCACAGAGTCTGAGTTTATATCACTCAAACACACACCTAAATACTAAATCGAAAACTAAATGTGAACACATAAAATATTGTTTTTGAAAAACTGAAAGGCACAGAAAAGCATGTCTGAAGTATGGCATTGTAATTATGCAACATGACCAGCAGATGGCAGCTACTATACAGTTTGTTATGAAAGACTTCTGACAAACTGATGCACTTTTATTGCTAGAAAAAATCTATATTGTAATATATTCATTACGTAAACAAAAGATTAGACTGCTAAATTACCCTGACCAGAGTCCTTTATAGTTACCCCCATCCTGAAGTGTCCAGCTAATGTTGTTTTAGATCCATTTCTTCTTCCCTAGGCTCTAATTCATGATATTAGCATTCCCAGAAATGCACTGCTGCTTCTTCGTCTGCGACCTTCGACCTTGTGACGTCATCGGGCGGTGTTCCTGTTGCATTTTGGGTAATGGAATGTTGAAACGGCCTTGTGGAGCTCTAAATAAGGCCTCAACAGGCCATAGGAAGTCTTGTGCACTGATACAAATGGGTCAACATATTACTGAAGAGCTAGAAAGGAAAATAAAAAAAAAAACCGCCAGGACATCCAGATGATGGTAAAAATAAGCTGGGAAGATGACAGGGTAAGTCAGAATCAGTTAATAGTGTTAGAAAGCCAGCAGAGATAGGTTTTTGTAGGTGTATTCATCTTGGTTATACTATTTGTTAGTCTTAACAGTAATTCATAGCTTTTAAGCATATACTGTATTATCTTGATAATATTATTTTACTAGCTTTAACAGTATAGCTAGTTAAGCAGGTAGTTCCTTGAAAGCTTGCATAAATACTTTTTTTGCTTCATCTGCAGAGTGTACTAGGAACTTCTGATCCCCATAGCTGAAGGAGAGGATGGCTGGGTATTTCATCTGAAAGCGTAATTTTTTTTTGATTAACAAAGCACAAAAAGGAGCTAGAGCTTGTCTTTGAGCCTTAATGGGTTGGGGTAAATCCTGTGCTATTGTAATCCTGTGACCTCTCCATGAAATGTTACTTTTCTTTTTTGTAGCCATGAGGAGTGTGGTAACATGTGCAACATTTAGTAGCTTTGCATAAATTTGCCTAGGGACACCCTCATCTTGTGATCTTCGTAATGCTCTATGAGCTCTTTCAATAATAATTTCTTTAGCTAAGATTTTATTTTCAATAATGTGTTCAAAAATCTCAGTTAGTATGACTGGTAGTTGGACTTGGTCAAACTTTTCAGGAATGCCACGTATTAGAATGTTGTTTCTCCTACTGCGTGCTTCTAAGTCTATTACTTTTTGCTGTAAGTCACTAATAATTTTGTCATTTGTATTTACTTTGGTTTGTAAATCTTGTATTTGCTTTGAATTCTCCTCAGTTTTCTTTTCAATAAGATTAATTCTGGATATAATTTGGTCTAGATTAGATCCAAATGAATTTTATTTGTCTGAGAATAATTTGAAATCTTCATGCAAGGGCTGTAATGCTGTTTTAAGGTCATCTATTGAAAGAACAGTCTCACCTTTAGATTTAGCAGCTCCTTTATTTGAATCCTGTGTTGATTTATTTATTCTCTGTCTCTTAGCTGTTACATCCTTTTCAGGTGATATTAGAGAAGAGAGTTTGGTTTTAGAAGTTATAGCATCCATGGATTCTTGTTGGTTAGCCATCACTGGGTGGATTAAAGTGTAGGAGTGACTTAAAGAATTCTCCTTTAACTTTTCTTGTTTAAAACTCAGAGCTCAGTCCTTCAGAGAAAAGGATGCCACCATGCGGCTGCGGCCTTCAGCCAGTCATTAGAGGTAAGCCCTTGCAGAAAAAATGATAAAATTTTACTTTTTTAGAGCAAAATGTTGCTATAGGTCTTTTCCATGAAGTGTAGTTTAGAAGAAATGCTCCTTTCCTGTTCAGTTCGGTGCCAGATGCATGTTTTTTTTTGAGCGGATAGATTTGGTTGATACATGAGCAGCAGAAAGTGTGTGTTCAGTGTTCGGCGGCCATCTTGAACTGTAGAGTTTTATGCTTCTTATTGTTCAAAAAATGCATACTGATGTAAAACTTGTTTTATTAACTTTAAGAAAATTGTTCCCAATTTTATCCCACATTATTTTTGGCTTTGTCCAGAACTGTTGACCGAATAATTTGAGAAGTAAGATACTATACCAAAACATTCAGATCTAAATTATTCGTATTGGTGTTACTTCAGCAAACAAGAAATAGAGTAACTGTGGGGTCATGTTGCTGCATATGTTAGAGTTTTTGTCTTTCAGTACTGAAAACTAACATTTAAAGTCTCAGTAGCTCAACAGGTAGCACATTCTCCTTTGGTACAAAAGGCTGTGGGTTTTTATAACATGCGAGGTACTTGTACTAATTTTGCAATACTGACATTGCAGTGCAGCATAAGAGGGTGATGCACTCCTGGGGGTGCTGCTCTTCAGATGATGTTAAAATGAGGTCCCATCTGCCAGAGATAGTGGTAGCTTGATGCAAAAGATCCCATGGCACTTATTAAAAATAGTAAAGGCAATTCCCCAGTGTCCTGACCAAATTTCCATTAGTCAATACACGTCTCCCCTGAAAAAGAGGCCATTGGTCTAAGTAGGACTAATGGGGACAACAAACAAGTAAGTATGAACAAATGAATTATAGTTGCCACTATATTTCAGTTATTTCATTATTACCTTTGCACTCTATTTTAATGTATCAGATTCATTAAGTGGTTATAGTTATTAAACCTCAAATGGATTTGCCACTTAAAGTGATCTTGGAGACTTTCCCCAAAACATACTTAAAGGTCCTTTTATACAAGTCATGCTAGATATAATGAAATAATTTTTTTAACATCCATGTAAAGAGAATGGCAGTAGTGTTAAGTTACAGTCATCTTGCAAAACTTCTGGAACCTATTTTCTTTTTCACTTTTCTTGAATTACTCTGTTTTCTCAGAGCAGCTCTTACCTCTTAAACAGTAGTTATAAATGTTCAATAAGATAATAAAGAGGAACTACATGTAGGGTTCCAAGTTTTAGTCCAGTTGTTGACAGGCCCTCTCCCACATTCTTCTTGAGGTATCAAAAATATCACTGTAATCCAGGTGCTGTTAACTCACTGCTTCTAATTCAAAGAATTATTAACAGTCATTTTAATTACTTAGCAATTCACAGGTGTCTGCAATGGGAACATGTATGTTTTAGCTTGAATACTGGCAAAATGTGCTGGCTGATTAAAAAATATTTTCCTTACAATGAAGGACAGACAAAATGCCTGACGTTTTGTTCCTGAATTTGGGTTAATGACATTTTTTGTCTTTCTACTGAGGCACAAATGTTACGTGCATAGCATTTTCCCACCTCTGTGGTAGCTGGTAGTGTACCCTTGACTTGTTACAATGTAGCACACCAACACTTCATCCAAACCATAATCCTTGAACATGATAAATTATTTTTTCTGTGTTGTGAACATTTCCAGAATTTGTATAATAATGGCATTTACTGTTTGTTCATAGGGAAATGGTATTTTATTTTTAACCATGGGTAAATTAACATGCATAGGTTTCAACCTGCTAAGAGGCCAGTGTGGAACACAGACCATAGCAATGTGTGACAAACAGTCAAAATGTGGAACACCCTATTTTCACACTGTGCAAAACATGTACCTTGACCATGGCCTTTCAACCAAAATATACCATATGTAAGTATTTAATAATATACAAACTCTCCTCTTGCAGACACAGACATTTACATATAGAAGCAAAAAGACAGTGGCTCACTCATACAGAAAAATTCACACACACACAAACACACATTCGCCCTTGTCATTCCTCTCAACAGCTCAGAATTTTGCAGACTGCACACATTTTTGCCTCATATTTTTGGTCTGTTCCTCATAAAATATGTATTTTTCTGTCAAATCACACAGGAATAACGTAATGACAGAAATTTGAGTTTCAGACATCATATTCTTCAAAACACATATGATAACACAAAACCTGTTATACTAGCAACTTTCTAAGTTTACAATAGCAATATAAAAAATTGTCGCTATTTTTGTGGCTTTGTCACTGCATTATGTTTGGCTATTGGCTTTGTCCAGATTTCGTACTCTAGGAAGTTGAGAGGTATGGTCATGCCTCTCAACTGTTCAAATTTTCACAGAATATCCATGTTTTTGCCTCATATTTTTAGTCTATTCCTCATAACATTTGTGGTTTTCTAGCAAATCCCTGAGAAGTTAGTTAAATAATGACAGACATTTGATTTTCAGACTTCACATGCTTGAGAAAATGCATGGTAACTCAAAATCTTTTATTCTAGCAACTTTCTAAGTTTATAATAGCAGTATTTAAATTTTGTTCCTACTTTTGGGTCTTTGTCCAACAATTATGTTTGACTTTGTCCAAATTTCTTGTGCTAAGAGGCTGAGAGGTATGTGTGCACGCATGTGTTTGTATAGAGACAGAGGTTGGGTAGGGGTCAGTACATTTCTGCTAAGCAAAGTACTCATTAAAATACTTTCCCTCGACAAACTATGTTCTCTCTTTTTATTCTTGGGGAGGTCCAAAATATATTTCCCCTAAAGACAGATTACACTCACATCTCTGTCTTGGAGGGGGGGGGTGAGGATCATTGTAATAAATCCTAGTGAAACCACTATGTAATGATGCCAAAGTCCTTTTTAGTGAATTCATAATTTGGCTGCTCTTATTGGCTCCTGTCCTCAGGAACAATTACTTGATTGGTTTGTATACCACAATGGCAAACGGCTGTAATTAAGGTGTACAAGCTAATCAAAAACTGTGTAGCACAGCCAACGCTGTTCAATGCAGATCAGAGGAGCAGCTATTTGACTAGTTTGTACACCACATTTCCGATTGGCAGTAATTGTGGTAAACGAACCAATCAAGAGCTGTGTAGCAGAGCCAAAGTTGTTCAAAGCGGAACACTGGGTTCATTTATGGTTGAATGCGGAGCATTCTACATAATCCGGAGCACATGGCTGCTCAGTTAACATGTATCATGTATTCTGTCTATACTTTTATTAGTATGGTGTTTCAGTGTTTTTTTTTTTTCACATTTCCTACGTGCCCCACCAACTAACTGCTGTGCCCCTATTGTGCCTTGGCAAGAAAAGGAGCTTGGAACCCCCCACAGCTGTGAAGTAATAACCAAGGAGGAAAGTTAAAGAACAATGGCATGACTCTGTCTCAGTCTGTTACATATTTAACCAAAAAATGAACTGCAGAAATGTGAAAACATCAAAAACAAACAAAAACACAGATGCCCACAAGCACCAGGTACCATTTTTATTGAAAAAAAAAATGAGCGCTTTCGTCCACTTGCTTAATGCAGACTTCTTCAGATTAAAACAAACAGTTCCCCCATCACCGGCTTTTAAATCTTAAAACAACACTGCCATCTAGTGGGTGGATGGCTACATTGCATGCATTCACTAAATGTAAAAACATATTGTGGATAACAATATTCTCTCTAAAATCACTACAATACTTCCATCCATTACATAAATTGCTATAAATTGAGGATAAGTTGCATTCAAACATACCTGCCAATGCAATTCCCATCTCTATAAAGGATTCCCAATCGTCTTCCCTTTCAAAGCATAGTACTTTCTCCGATATATATATATATATATATATATATATATATACATATATATAAAACAAAAACTTTTTGAATTTTTCACACAACTTAGAATGCTTGTATACGGCATTATTCATGTCCTTTTTTTTCTGACTGCGTAATTGTGTTGATAAATTCTAAGTATTAATGCATTTATAGTCTTTCCTATGTAGAATGTGGGGCAGGTACCACACTGTAGCCATCTAACCATTAGATGGCAGTGTTGTCTTTAAGATTTAAAAGTTGATGATGGGTGAACTGTTTGTTTTAATCTGAAGAAGTCTACAGTAAACAAGTGGACGAAAGAGCTAATTTTTCAATAAAAAATTTTCCTGGATCTAATGGGCATCTGCAGTTTTCTGTTATATATTCCATATTCTATTGCAATATTGTGAGAGAAACATAAAATTTGCTACAGAAATGCAAATTAGAAGTAACAGGATATCTAGCACACAATGCGCAAATGTCCACATTATGTATAATGACATCACTGTATGTTTTTTCCTCTAAGGACGCTGACCAGTCACTATGAAATTCATGACTTCCTGCACCTGTATATCAATTTTCATTTAAGTCCTCACACTACAGCCCTATGATTTAGTAGCCACAGTGCTCAACACTCTCAAGTAGTGAGGCCTGCCTGGCAAAGCGGTACATCGGGGATCATCCAGAAAAGAACTATAGAGATATTACTGAAGGAAGGATGAGAACAAGAAGAGGAACTGGGGCTCTATTAGGTATGTAACAGAAAGAAGGAAGCGGAGCACAAATTTGGGCAGCTAAGCAAAGATAGAAAAAAGATCACAAAATACTGAGAAAAAACACGGTTTACTGAAAGAATACTTTGCTTCAATCTTTACGAAGGAAAGAAGGAGAAGAGTTCTGTGATGGGAGGAAGGCAGAACAGAATGTGAGGAACAGTTATTAGACACCATTCAGTGGAAATGGTTGCCCTTAGAAAAGATAATGCACAAACACCAGACGAGACTGCTTCCCAGAGCCCTCAGAAATCAAACTAGTATATTGGTAAACACTCTGCTAGAGATCATATTCATTTTGTTGTATTTGGTTATCAGAAAAGTCTAGCTGGGTCATGGAAGACTCCTTTTCAGCAGAGGTCCTGGGAGAAAAGCTCCAAAAACATACTTAGGAGGAGAACTACTTGCAAAGAGTTAAAACCAGACACACTGAGTACAAACAATATTTGAAGTACAGGATTACGGATTTGAGACAGAGTAGGTGTCTAGGTGTGTGTTACAACAATGACATTAATACGTAAGCCAGATATAATGGTGATTTGATACTGAACAAGCTGTTAGATAATGACTGTCATACTATACATCAGCAAGTCAAATGGCATCAGAAATTCTCAGTCCAGGAATCAAAATCTCTTGTGTGATATCAACAGAACAGTTTGGAGAAGCAGGTATATCTCTCACAGGATACCACTGCTTCAGAACAGACTCACATTCTGTACCTAAACTGTATCGTTATTATGTACAGAGGATGTGAACTTTATTTGCCTTACTCTGGGTCAGCAGTGTTCCTGCCTGCTTCACATATCCTGCAGTTTACACCACATCCCATAAATAGACTAATATCTTCTGCTGTTACTACAGAGATATATGCAGCCAAGGCATTTTTTTTTTCCATTTTAAACCATCAGAGTACTCAAATAATGGGAAAATTGGTATTATAAAGCCCAAAGAAATGTACAAAACTAACCTCCAGGCTGAGATCTCTTGCCACAAAAAGATTCCCAACTGTCCTACCATTAATACATGTCAGTCCTCCATAAACGCTTAGGAACAATTGCAATGACTTTTTTAACTATAAACATGCAGTCCATATTCACTCCTTGCTTACTGCGGTCTTTTGTATAATAATATAGGAGAAAGAAATGCACAACTCTCTCCATTCCACTCTGGCTAGAGACTGATGTAACACAAAAAAGAAGCTGAGATTGTATTTGACAGATTCAGAAGTGGTAGCCATGGCCAGTGCGTGGCCTTCTGCCTGCATCCCAAATGCCTGCCTTGGAATCACAAAGGAGACTGATCCCTATTCTTCCATCTTTCCCACTGTAAGAGAAGCAAAGATGATCCTAAGTTTTCTGCATGTTCTCTTCCTGGTATTTAGTTACAGCATTAGAACTCATGTCACTCCTCTATGTGCTGCTTCTGCTCCAGGAAATAAAGACAGTAATGCTGTGAAACATAGTGACACCAAGAACAATGACAAGAATCAGGTACTTTTTGTCTCTAATCTTGGTAGCCTCCCTATCATGAATGTCATTGTCACAAACTACCTGTACATATGTTTGGCCAAGCCAGTAACGCCTCATCATGTGTAGAAATGAAGTACATGTGCCCCGCAAGTGCTGGACTTAGAGAATAGGAAGATTCTAAGCCAATATCAGGTATAAGATGAAATGTCAAGACTGAACTATTGGAGGAGGACTTTAAACTCCAAAGTTAAATGTATAGTTTAATAACAAAATGTACTTTATCACAGCAAAAAGTCCTTGAAAGTAGCTGATTCACTCAGTTTAACATAACAAACAGTTCAGTCACAGGCAGTACTTGCTGAGTGGACAACTACAAAGACTGAAGAGTGCCTCTCTCCTGCCAATATTTTTACAGAGTTCTTCCATTAAACAGACAACACTAACTGCAAGAAGGCAAAGTCAATCAGTGTTTATTATAGGTAACAAGCAGGGCTATTACAAGTGCTTGCATGCTATTTGCTTGAGACACACTTGCTAGATGCCACTTGCTTGAAAAGGCAAATGCTCTAACTCCCACTTACTCAATATCCCATAACTACTTCATCCTCCTAACAGCTCCCTACTGAAATGTTGTCAATTGCCAAAAAGCAAAAAGACCGAAAACCCAGAGAAGAGGGAATCTCAAAAATTTGTCTTAATATTAAAACTTCTTTTTGCTGGGGGGGGGGGGGGCTACACCCCCACCCCCAAACTTATATCAATTCCAGTATCAACATACCTCTGAGAAAAGGGAATATTCTGAGAAATGGCATCTTGGACTTAGTATATATTAAGTCCAATCTTTCAGCCTTTCAGTCTCCATGTTTTGGGACTCGCTGTAGTGGGTCCAACATGTCAAATGGTTACCCACCCAACACTCTATACTACAAAACTGTACGGCCCTACAAGAACCCCAATATTAACCCTAAAACACCCTTCTCTCTGCATAAACCAGAAATCCCCCTCCCTCCTCTAAGATTCCCTTCTCACTCCTTAACCTTAAAATGCCTTTCTCGCTCCCTAAACTAAACCTAAAGCTCCCTTTCAGACCAATGCACTAATCTTCAATCCTACCCCCTCCTACTCCCTTGCTACAGATGCTGTACTCAACTCACTTGAACTCAAATAATTTGTTAGGATAAGCTGCGGCTGCTGCTAGCCTAATCTCATATTCAAGTTCCACTACCCCCACTGAACTCATAAACTTGTACAACTTCAGACAATTAATAACCATACCTACTAGACTCAACAAAACTTCAGGGAGACACTCAACATTAGACTGGATTCTTACAAACAAACCAGACAAACTGACAACAGTACGCCGCCTCTCAGTGTAAGTGACCACATACTAACATACTCCATTAGAACTCACCATAACCTAGATAAATATATTATCTATAATAAAATATGAAATACAACCAATTTCAGCAAAGACATTTTCAATGAAACACTAAAACCATACAAGTGGAATGTATTTAGACCAATGCCACTAGACACTGTTGTAGAACACTTTAATAACATATTCTTACAGACCTTAAATAATCTAGCACCAGTACATAATAAAAGAGTAACGTCCAACCTCGCACCATGGCTGACAAAAGAAACAAAAAAAAAAATAATGATAAAAAGAGATAAAGCCTGGAAAAATTGGTATAAAAATAGAACTCAAAATGCCTTCCAGCAATTTAGACATCTTAGAAACCTTACAAAACTCCATGTCAAACAGGATAAGCAAAGACACTACACCAACCCACAAAACAAACATATAAACAACCCAAAATGTTTTTGGTCATCACTAAATGAACTACTCCACCCCGGCAAGATCATCACTCCCTCCCCAAAAACAGACAATATGGCAGACTCTATCCCCACCTAGTTTAATTCCTACTTTATACAATCAATATTATCTCTCTTAGACACAAATACATCTGCCTCCCTTTTCCCTACCTCTGTCCAATCAAAACCACCCGCAGCTCTTCAGTTTTAGTCCAGTACCTACCTCACTCATAATGAACTTGCTCTTTAAACGAAAAACCACTTCCACAGATGTAGACCAACTACCCTCAGGCTACCTAAAATGGCCACAGAAGTCATAGCTTTTCCTGTATCCATACTAATTAACAGGTCCATAGATGAAAGATACATCCCCCATCACTGTGAAAAAAATCCTACATCATACCACTGCACACAGCTGGCACATTTACAAAGTTTAATAACTACAGACCATTAGTGATTCTCTTCCCCTCTCTAAAATATTAGGTAAATGCATCCATATGCAGCTGATGCAATACCTAACCTCAAACAACATGCTCTCAGAAACACAACATTTCTTAGGCCCCAGCACAGCACTACTACATATTTCCAATGTAATAAGCCAGCATAGAAACAATGGTCTGCTTGTGTTGTCCAAGGTTTAAGAGTTGTCAAAGGCAATTGATACTGTCTCACACCAGCAACTGCTTAGTCAACTCTCCCCAACCCCAATAGGACTTTGACAATAGTCCTTGTTGTGGTTTCTTAGTTACATATCTGGAAGGCAACAAGCTGTTAAATGGCAACAAACCTACTCATCTTTTCAACCAGATGCTACAGGTGTCCCTCAGGGCTCTATCCTGGATCTTCTCCTATTTAATATATTTATTAATGACCTCCACACCTCCACTCACCATGCTAGGTTAGTTCAGTATGCAGACTACTCAACATTAGTATGTATGGCCTCAACAATACATAAGCTCTAATAGATTGTCCAAAAAACGTTCTCCTCTGTAGAAACCTGGCTCAAAGAATAAAACCTCCTACTCAACCCAGAGAAAACTAAGTTAATGCTTTTTACCTCAAAAAGTTGCCAAAATCAAAAGCAATCTTTTACCATAAAGTCAGCAAGTAATACTGTCATTGAAACTGTAAGTCACAGTAAACTTCTAGGTGTTATAACAAATGACAGTCTCAGATATGACCAGCATATACTGCACACCATTAAATCTACACACCAGAAACTAGACTCCCTTTATAGGATTAATAGATTCCTTACAGATACTGCAAGAAAAACTCTAGCCACCACCTTCTTATTGCCAGCTTTCTTATATGTCGCTCCTTTCCTAACAAACTCAAAGACATTTGCCTCCTGCTACACTAAATAGCCAAATTTGTCACCAATCTCCCTCATAGGACCCACCATTGTCATAGCTTAAAGCAATTAAACTGGCTTGAATTACACCACCTATTCACAACTAACTACAGCACACATCATCCAGAAAAATGCCCTGGACTACAAAACTTTTTACTACCCTACTGTCCAGCAAGGACCCTCCGCTCTATTAACAAATTATTACTTACAAATAAGTCAAATAACGTTGCAAGAGACTCGCTTTACTCACAATACATTGCTAAACTCTGGAATAGTATTCCCACACAAATAAAATGCTCCAACAAACAATAGTTTTAAAACACTGCTTAAACAACATCTTAACCAGTCCTGGTCCTGCACATGTTCATCACAAGGTTAAGACTTTGTGCTTACCGTACGATAATCTCCAAATACTCTCCTTAAACAGAATACTCTCAACCTCTCACTGAAATGACAAAACAATTTTTATACTTAGCTGCTGCCAGAACAATTCACTAAATTGCATGTGGGCTTTCCATTTAGTAGCTTCCACCTCTGTAAATCTTAGAATGAATAAATGTATCTACTGTTTGTGTATAAATATAAATAAAAATTAACTACTCTGTGAAGCTTTTCTCCCCGGGACTCCACTGAAAATGGGTATCACCCAGTCAGACTTTACCGGTAAACAAAGACAAATAAAATAAGTCTGAGCACGAGCAGCAGCCTTCCTGTGCTACAAGACACTTGAATCCCTGGCTTCAAGACAATACTTTTCGAGCACTTGCAGAACATTCAAAAAAAAGATCTGGTCATTCTAAAACCAGATGGGTTGACAATTACCCATAAATGCAATAAGACCACGAAAATTCAAGACACAATAGACACTATTTTCATATATCTTCGTGTCTGTATTTCAAACACAATAGTAGAAGTCAATGATTATGTCACCTTGAGACTCCACTGCACAAAACACATCAGTATCTACAAGACTGTGGAAAACGGTTTATTCCAATACATAAATGCTCATTCTAACATTACTCAAAAAAAAAAGGCCATCCATGCAAGAAGACAAACCATCAACATTCAAAATGTGTTTCGCAGGGGTCCACTCTACAATGCTCTCCCATGTGCGGGATTTTACCATCCACAACCCCTTACTTTATTTTCTCACAATGTCACTACAACTCAATCAGTTATAGCAGGGAAAAACATTTCTATTTAATCAGAGGAGAGAAATACATTTGCATTTAAAAATCACACTGTCAAAACAGCAAGCACTTCTAGCAGTTGGCAGCAGTAATTTAATTGAGCAAATTGTGGTGGTGGCACTAAGTAACACCTCCATTTCACTGTTAATTAATATGTGCAATCACGTGACACTTAAGACTGTCCCATGTTTGTATTTAATAATTTCAGACAAGTACTGATGATATTCCTCACCCCACCCCCACTTTCTGGTGGCAACAAGAGAGAATCTCTTCTTTCCCCAGTCCCTTGTAGCATTACTCTGCTCTTGATGACACCATGAACAAACTAATTTTCTCTCAACTCTAGGATGCAGGAACAGCAAACCTCCTCTTTCTATACCTTTTACCATCCCTTTCCTTGACTCTTACTGCATTCCTTCACTCTTGGTAGAAGCAAGAACACTACTGTCACTCATATTTCTCTTCTCCTGGTGGCAGAAGGAGCATTCCCTTTTTCAGTTTTGACTTCTACATAGCAACAAAGAAAGACAAAACTCCCTTAATCTTCTGAGGGTAATGCTACTCAATGCTAGAAGTCTAAATCTCAAAATGCAGAATGGAGAACATCGACATCTGTGCAGTGACAGAGACCTGGTTCAAAGCTCCAAAGAGCACCCCTGCATTACGAGGCTATAATTCATACTACACCTTTCGGCCACCTAACCTGGACTGAAACACTAAAGGTGGAGGCGTGTCCATATTCATTAAGGATATCCACACCTCCAGGCTAGCTGCTCAGCATAAGGCATCCGAGATTATCCAAGTGCAATTAACCCTGGGCAAGACCGCAATCCAAATTGTAACTTGCTACAGATCCCCCACCATGCCCCAGGATTCCCACTCCTCACTTCTTGATGCACTGGAAAATATTAGGGTACAACCCAACACCCTAATAATGGTCGATTTCAACTACCCCACCATTAACTGGGAAAACCACTTATGTACCAACTCTTTTGCTCAACATTTTCTGGAACTCATAAATTCCAACGCCTTGGATCAACTTATCCACACCCCCACCAGGGGCAGCAATATCCTAGACCTGGTCATTACCAAAATAGTTCAGATCTGACCACAAGCTAATCAGCCTAGACAAAAATTTCTCCAAAGCGAACTTCACGCTTCTTAAGACAGAAGTGGCAAACTTCATGACACCCATAGAGGTACAACTGCTGAATCCTACATAATGCACTTTATAAGCACTTACACGAGTGCATGGATCATGCTATCCCTAACAGAACCAAGATGCTATCCTCCAAAAAAAAGAAGTCAATCTGGTGGTCCTCTGCCATAAAGAAATTCTACAACAGAAGAAAGAAACTGTTGCAAAAAAGAATAAAATCCTATGACTGGAAGAACTCCCTGGTCAGCCTCAGTAAGAAGCTGAGATCCCTCCTAAAATCCTCCAAAGCTAGTTATGAAAACAAAATCACCACTGATTCTAAAGACAACCACAAAACATTCTATAGCTATGTCAAGAATCTCAATGGCAACACTGCGATCTGCTCTGAATTACAGCACAATGGCACTAAATATACAGAATCAACTGATATTGTCAACATCCTGGCAGATAGGTTTAGTGCTAACTTTACCCCCCCTCACCCCCTAAAGGGCCCACCTCTATACTGGAAGAATGCAAAGGTCCTATAATCACGGCTGCACAGGTAAAAAACACACTCTCTAAAGCCAAGAACACAGCATTCATGGGACCATCTACATAAACTACAGAATGAACTGGCACCCCACCTAAGCACCATGTTCAATCATAGCCTCACCTCAGGCTTTGTGCCCACTGAATGGCACACAAAGATGGTTATCCCACACCACAAAGGGGGAGCCACCACGGACCCCGGGAACTACTGCCCCATTAGCCTAATGAGCCTGGTCTGCAAAGCCATGGAACGTATCATCATGTAACTTATAAACAAAGACATTGGTAATCTCCATACTCTGGACTCCACCCAGTTTGGGTTTGTAAAAGGCAGACCATGTCTCCTAAACCTGATTGACTTCTTTGAAGCAGTCACCAAAGCCGTAGACGAGGGTAAGGTGGTTCACACAGCCTATCTAGATCTCGCCAAGGTTTCCGACACCATCCCCCACTCTGGAATTATAGATAAACTCCCTAAACTAAGTATAAATCCCTAGGTCACAAGATGGGTTGCCAACTGGCTCACTGACAGAACCCACACTGTGAAAGTAGCAGACTCCAAATCTGACTACAGACCAGAGACAAGTGGAGTACCACAGGGTTCAGTCCTGGGTCCTCTCCTGTTTGGTATCTACTTTTCTGAAGTACAGGCTAACACAGAAGGTCTTTGGCCAATGAAGTTCGCAGATGACTGCAAACTAGGAGCCATAATTGAAACTCCTATAGATGTGGACATCCTACAAAAGGGCCTCACTGAGACATGCCTGGTGTCAAAGCCATGGCCTCAAGCTCAATGCCAAAAAGTGCACTGTCATACCCTTTGGTAAAAACTCTGTACCCATGAGCTACCACATAGGTGGTAGTTTACTTAACACCTAAAGTGTGATGAGACCTTGGGACACAGGTGGACAGTAGTCTCCTTTGACAATCACATCGCCACAGTAGTCAGGAAATCCTTCTATGTGACACACCTCATCACAAAAAGTTTCTCATCCAGGAAAAAAGAGGTCATTGTTCCCCTCTACTCGTCACTCATTAGACCCATTATAGAGTACAACGCCCCTTTTGGTATGTACCTCACAAGACATCTACAGCAACTGGAAAGGCTGCAGAAATTCCTCACAAAGAGGATTACCAGCCTTAAACAGATGCCCTACGCAGACCGTCTCAAAAAACTCCAGCTTTACTAAGTCGCATATCGCTTACTCAAAGGTGAACTCTGCCTAACATACAAAGCTATGCCAAACCCAGAGCTGTTGGACATGCTCCACTTAAAGAAATCTCAATCCCTCCGAGCTACATGCTCTAGGGACCTAAACCTTGTCACCACAATAAACGGAACATGCTGGAGGGATTGATTCCTGTCCCAGAGATTTCCCATACACTGAAACAAACTACCTATCAACATCAAACAAAGCTCCTCATTAGCACTCTTCAAGAAAAATTTTGATGATTGGATGGGAAATAGGAAATTCACCCCGGGAATCACCTCTATGGCTCTGCTCGACAGGGGCACAGGAAAATAATTTTCTTGGGTGGCGAAAGCCAGGGTAGCTTTTTTGGCTAGGCTTGTATAGGTCCTAGGGCCGATAGCCTAGTACCTACCTATGAACTACTAAAATGCACACTGCGCATTGTTTCAAACTTTATTTATTGTTTAGCCCTACATTTTGCACCTCTTGGTGGCAAGGCCTAAAACCTCTCTCTTTACTCTTTTCTTAGCTCCTGGTGGCAGAAGAACCTAAACCCTCTTACTTTTTACTATTAATATAGCTATTTGCTTCTCATTACTCTCTCTACTTTAATCTTAAACCCCTGGCAAGAGTACTACAACCCTATATGACTAACCCAAATGCCTGTGGGTTGGGAGGGTGGCCTAATGGTTAAGGTGTTTGCCTTACAAACACAAGGTACAGGGTTTGAGTATCACAAGGGATAATTGGCTAGGCTTAAAATGGCTCACAAGGGCAGTTAGCTTAGTACTAATCTATGAACCTATGAACCTATGGTGTCAGCAAGATCTAAGCTACTCCTTCATAAATACTGTTATTTCCAGAACCAGTATCAACTTGCGCAACTGTGCCAATTTCCCTACACAACTGGTTTAGTAGCAGTATAATTAACGGACAGTAAGCTTTAACTCTCATTCCCCTTGTCAAATCAGAATGTGTCTCATTATTTTAACTGTTAGAGTTTCAGCCAACCACAGCACACTTCCAGCTTCTATGTACATCACACATACATGCTCCTCACACATCTTTAACTAGTAAACCAGCTTAAAAAATATATTAGGAAAACTTATCCATATCAAGGAAAACAACTATGAAATAATGTACTTTTAATACACTAGAACATTACTCCTTCTTATGTAAAACATTTTTTTAAAAAACACCTCAACAAGAAAACTCCTACCTAAACTGTACTCTGCCACCATTAAAATAATCCTGTCTGGAAACACTTTAACTGGAGATCAAACCTTTCAATACCTTCTACTACAATCAACCACACATTTTAATGTACACAAACGTAAGCGTGGGCCTCTTTAATATCAACAGCATTAATAATACACATTAGTCCTTGAATTCTGGCTGATTAAAGACCAAACTTGTATGCTAGCAATAACCAAAACTTGGCTGAAAGATTAGTTCTGTTGCATAAAGGTGGATGGGAATAACTCATCCCTATTCACAGAGATTAGAGAACTGGAAGTGGTGTTTTACTTCTTATTAGTAAAACTGCAGGTCGAGCAAAGAAATTCTTCCTCCCCCATGACAATGCTTCCAACTATTGTGAAAGGCCATCTGACTGCTGCCAAAAACATACATCTCCATACTGATGCAGCTTACATACTGCCACCTTCTTTCCTCAGTTTATATCACCGAGTACTGGCACACATGTATACAAAAGGAATTGGCAAGAGTACTACAACCCTATATGACTAACCCAAATGCCTTAAAGTTTAGCAGTTACACAAAATACCCTAAATGGCTCAACCAATTAGTCACGGAACTCAATACAAATATTTCCTCTGGCTTCAGCTCACTAAATGAAAATATTAACTAACATTGGTGTGCTAAAGTTTCAGTATCTATGTTACTACAGACAGGTATTTCAAAACTCCCAGGAAACACACTCAAATTATATCAGGTAGGCCAACTTCAGATATTAAATGCAAAAGTATGCATCTTATGTTACAGTCAAAAGACTGGTTTCCATTACCCATGTAAACAAACCCAAACAATGCCTCACTTGATTTCTCAACTTTCTGTCCTTCAAGGTACCCATTTCCCTTTTCCCTCAAACACATATATGCATCAAGGGACAGCTCACCCTTGGTTAACCAAAGAAGACAAAAACCTAATAACAGTAAGAGATCTGATAAGGAAAACTGAATAACACATCCAACCAACAGTGATCTTCACCATACATTCAGTGAGCTGTGTAAACCATACAGAATAAACAACAGCTTAGGCAAAGCCACTTATCTTAGTAATATTTTTTATACATGACCTAGGCTCATGAAAGGCCACAAACAGCAACAACATATATTTAGTTACAACAGCATACTGAAGAAAAGAGAGAATGAAAGCTAAGAAGAAATAAGGAGTGTCCATACAGCCATGACAGTGGCTATACAAATAAAATTCCAAGATGTTACTACGCCCTCACACCCACTCCAAAACTATTCTGGAGAGTCATCAAATAGCTAAACTACTATACCACTGACTACCCAAGCTCAGAAAATGCATTTCAACAGCTAATAGCAAATGAATATAAAAATACATACTAACCTCTTTAGTATCAATCATAAATAATGTGTATCACAACCAATATTCCCTAAGGAAATAATGAATAACCATCCTCTCAGAAAAATCCCTTGTCATAAATCTGCCAGACATTTTATTCCACAGAAATCATGTTCAAAGAATTACAACGGCTTTAAGAAATGAATAAGAAAAGTTATGGACTATATTAAGTATAAACCTTCCTGCATTCCTTAGAATATTAGTTAAATTATAAGTACTAGTCTCCATTTGTTTCAAACATGCTACAATTGTTCCTTTACTTAAGTGCCTCTCTCTCTTTCTTACCTCTATACTAATGTTCTATTACTGCTGCTAATCTACCCTCACAAACAATGACTTCTGAATATATATATATATATATATATATATATATATATATATATATATATATATATATATATATATATAACCACATTTTTGATAATGTAAACAAATACAGCTGTCTTTGTGATGTCCATCATGATTTTAGGAGAGGCTGCAGAACCATAGTAGCACTTAGCTAAAATACACAGTAACCTCAACAATGAACTCCTTAAACAGGTGTATTTACCAATATGACAACAGATTTAAAAGCAGCTGACCCCCCCCCCACCCCACACACACACACACACACACAAACACATAAACACGCGCGCACACTAAATCTACATAAATTCAACTTTGGACCTATTACTATCTCTTGGTTTAAAGGATACTTTGAAAAAAATCACACATTGCAGTTTAGCCAGTCACTAATTGACTCAGACATGGGAACTGTCAGCTATGGAATCCCCTCAGTGGAAGGTCTTGCACTCTTTTTTTTTTTTTTTTTTTAAATCAATTAAGGATATCACTTATGCTCTTTACTCACTGAATACTTCATAACTTCTCTTCTGGTTAATAAAATTTGCCTGACCTTTGTATAAAAACAAAAGGACTGAAATATTTTTACTGCTCATTTCTTGCTATCCATACTCACTGACAAGAGCTTCCAGTTTCTCAGTTTTTTTTAGTCTCTTCCCACATATCCTTAGCTGCCATAACAGAATAGTTTTTAACTCATACTTCTAAATACAATTCAATTTTATCGTGTTTCCATAAATAATGGGCATTGCTGAGCTAATTCATGTGTGGGTACACAGTTTACAGCTAAAGCCTTTTTGTCTTATCTTCCTGAATTTTATATCCTGAAAAAAACGTAAAACTGTCTCAGAATGTTCCACAACACTGAGAGGCTCTTTTCTGGTTTTATCAAGGAATAATCTGCAAATAAAGCCAACTTTTCTTGATTATCGTACTAATTGCATGTTTGAATTTCCAAGTCCCTTATTTTCTTTGCCAATGGCTTTAAACATAAAGCAAATAACGAAGGGGAAAGAGGACACCCCTGCATGGTTCCTCTGTTCAGACACAATTTATAAGAGGAACACTCCCACTTAGATTTTTACCTTTGATGTTTCATATATTCTCCTAATTAGCCTTACTACTGTATCAGGGAATGTAAATGCATCCATTGCCCTGCTGATAAAATCCCAGCTTACTCTGTCAAATGCTTTTCCTACATAAAGCCCCCCCCCCCAACAACACTGGTATTTTCTTACATTCTGCTTCCCTCTGGATCATCATTGTTCTATTAATGTTGCCAAATGTTTGCTTCCCCTCGGGGGAAAAAAAAACACTGATCCACATCTATAAATTGTGGCAACACCTTTAACATTCTTTTATCCATTACAGAAATAAACACTTTATAACAGGTTCATAGGTTAGTACTAAGCTAACTGCTCTTGTGAGTCATTTTAAGCCTAGCCAATTATCCCTTGTGTGACTCAAACCCTGCACCTTGCATTTGTAAGGCAAACACCTTAACCATTAGGCCACCCTCCCAATCATGATTTAAAACTGAAACGGGCTTATATGAAGCTGAATTTGATGAGTCTTTACTGTCTTTAGATATTATAGCCACTACAGCTTTTTCCAAGCTGTTAGTGCTTCCCATCCTTTTAGAATAATGCTTAACAAAACCTTCCAGATCTTTATCACTTTCTTTCCTTCTAGCTTCTAAGCTTTCACCAGGACACCATCTATTCCTGGAGACTTTCCTGCAGACTAGTTATACATCACCATTTTATCTCACCTCCTCCCCTCCTATGTTAACTTGTGAACCTCATGTATCTCTAACATTGGCATATTTAAGTCTTCAATAAGTTATTTCCATTTGTGCTTGCTTTTTTTTGATTTCCACAGTTATCTGCTTTATACAAATTTTCATAAAATTTCTGAAATATCTCTAATATCTCTAGTTATTTTTCTTGTTATAGGCTCCCTAACTTTAGCAACAGCCCTTTCTACTTTCTGTTGCCAAAGTTGTTGTGCTAAATGTTTTTGTGCTCTCGAGTTATCATAAGTTAACAACACTCTTTCTAAATTCATGAATATTACTTGAGTACTCCCATGTTTCCTCTTTAGCACTCTGCAGTTGCACTTCTTCCTGTTTGACCTTTATCAGCCACTCTAAATAATTATTACTTTAAGAAACACCAAAATGTCTCCTTTGCCTCTACAGATGGACTAATACTTCTGCAGGCTTTGATAATGAAAATACAGACTATCCACCTTTGCCAGCTCCACAATAACCTAATTACACAAATAATATGTTTTGGGGCCAAGGGAAACAACAGGGAAGACAGCAGAATGGCTATAATCAACAAAACAACTTTAAACGACGGTATGAAGGTAACGGAGACTTTCAACAGTTCAAACAACAAAATAAAAGGAATAAATATTGATTTTAAACATGTTTGCACAGTAGTTAGCAGTATAAAAAAATGTGATTTGAATAATTGTATTGTGAATTTATCTGGGGTTGATTCAAGTGAAACTGAAATATGTGTTTTGAAGTATGGTTTAAAGTTTATACCAACAGCTCTACCTACAGCAGATTTTATTAAAACAGAAGTGTTTAAGTTGATAAGAAAGTTGCACTTGGTTAATTACTTTGAATGTAATGGTGAAAGTATGTCAGTTAATGAAGACAGTGCATCTGCAAGTGAAGACGAGTTGCTGGATTTCTTCTCCTGTGATTCTTCAATTGAAACAGCTGAAAATGTTAATGCATATTGCACTTTAAATACTGAAATGGTTACTTATACTAGCGCTTTTATGCCTGCATTTACCAACCAGGTGATTTTGCAATTTTCTAAGATGCTTAGTTTAGAGAAAGTTCTGAAAGATTTTTCTTCCGAGACAAAAGACATTTTGTATAATATGAATAAGAATAAATGGTTGTCTTTATTAAATTTAGGTCAAAGATCAGACATAATTATAAAACCCTCAGGTAAAGATAGAAAAATTGTTGCTATGCACTGGAAACAATACCTGAAAATGTGTATGGACCATTTATCTGATGGTCAAGTATACAGGGCAGTAAATATTGATGTTTTTAATCAGGCTATAATGAACTTTAAAGAACTAGTAGCTAAAGGCCTACGATTGGGCTATTTTACAAGAAAAGATGCCCTAAATAAATTTAATGTAGAAGGAAGCTCAATGGCTAAGTTCTATTGTCTGCCAAAGACGCATAAAAAATGTGAGCCCCCCCCCCCCCCCCCAGGTAGACCCATAGTAGCAGCACAGAATTATTTTCTCAATAATATACGACTTTTTTTTACATTCCTATCTTTTGAACTATGTAGTTAAGTTAAATTCTTATATTAAAGACACTTTACATTTTCTGGATTAAATAAAAAATGTTAAATGTGATGAAGAATATTACTGGATAGTTTATATATATATATATATATATATATATATATATATATATATATGGATGCATGGTCTGGCATATTTTGTAACTCCAGGAAGGCTGTGCCGAGGCACCAGTGTTATTCAGTGTGTATAAACTATTTAATACAAAATTGGTGGCATCTTTTCCACTGGCTTTGTAGTCTGGGGTGTAATTCTTATTACTTCTTTACTATTTCTTTCTTTCATTCTAACCTACTTTTAAACTCCATTTTCAGTTTACCCCTTTCACTACCCACAGCTTCTGGTGAACTTTCGATCTTCTCTAATAACTTCCGAGTAACGTCTACTACCCTTTTCTTCATTTCCTTTCTTTTTAACAGATAGGTGGGGAAGTACTGGTGTCTAATTTTTTACTTCATTATCCTGCTTTTTTATCTTAGTTATTATTGGTCCATGACCTGAAGCAGTTACTGGATGTGATCCACGGCTCTAAATTAAATGCACATGTTCCTGCAAAATATAATTTCTGTCTAGTCTAGCTCAGTTATTGTACCTTAGAAAATGATATGCAAGTTCCTACTACTGAATTCATGTCTTCTATACCAAATATTTTCAGCAATTTCTTCAGAAATCTACCATTCAGTTTGTTATATTTTCCATTGTAGGTCCCCAAATACATCCTCACTTTTGCAAATCACATTACAATCCTTACAGCCCCTATCTACAAGTAATATTCCCTGCTGATTACTTCTCCCAAAATGTTTTAAGCTCCATAATAACAGTTTATGGTGGAATATAAATTCATGCCAGCATAATCCTCATCACTTGCCCATAGCCCCTTACAAATGCTCATCTACCATTATCTTTTTTTTTTCTCTCTTCTATTGGAGCTCCTCTAGCAATTAATATATAAATACTCCTCTTATCCTTTGCTCCTGATACTCTGCTGAACATCTATCCCAAAATGTTTTACCAAATTCACGTTCTCAGTACTTTCCAAATTTATCTCCCACAGCATTGCTATTTCCAGTCTGCATTTCGTAATATATAATTCAATACTCTTTCCTTTTTGCCTATACCTGTGAGAACATTCACATTTCAAGATAATATGGAAAGTGTTGCCATGATAAGAGGTTATTATTTCCACCTGTTATATATGACAGTTTTTTACAGGTCTCTTTCAAGCTTTTGTGATACATGCATCCACTAATGTCAGATTAATGATTTATAGAGTTGTTTCTTGTCATTTCCTTTTGATCCTACAATTTTACAAGACTTTTTGTTTTAATGAAAACCCTCAAAAACACATTCCAGAACACTCCTATAACTTACAAACTTAATACACACACACACAACTATGTACCTCTTCAATGAAGTTTAATCTTCCTAAAAAATGGTCCCAAATAGACAGCTGCACACACACAGGCATCATCTGCCCTAAAATTAAGGTTATCCATTCCAAGACGCATGCAATTACCTCTGTTCATACTTACACTAATCACCGTCTGTGCTTTTACTATCTTTATTGCCCCAGATATGAAAAAACAACTTACACACTTTCAGAAAACATTAACTTTTAGCCTCAAAGAAACCATATATATATTTCCCTATAATCATCTTGTCTTCATGGAAACATAAGAAAAATGTAGCCCTCAGCTGCAGGCTTCTAAAGTCATGCTGGACACTTACTGCTAAAGGAAAATGTTTCAATATATTTAGTCTCTCTTATTTCCTTATTTATTTGGTTATTAGATTAAACCAAAGGCCTTAATCCAGAAATTCGCCAGTGCAAAAGTAAGAGAAAACATATTAGCTCTACATATATTATGATCTGTGTACATTTACACCCCATCCCACCCTCAACAGCCCAAGACTACAGCCTACTAACTTAAACATGCTTTTGTCTTGCCTTTTTTCTCTTTTAGCATTTAATGCCTACATTTTAATACTAAAAAAGAAAAAAGAAAGAAAAAAGGAATCCGTTTACTTTAATATCTTTATCACATACAACAGTATCTGAAAATGCTTTACTAAATTACATGTAATTTATATAAAGAAAAGTATGTAAAAATATTAAGAAAAAATGTTTTGCTTAGTTACCTTTTTCCTTCCTCTTCCCTTACTTTAGTGTCCTTTAAAACATTAACAACTTGAAACTGGACAAAAGCCTTTCAGTTCTTCACAAGTTTAACAACATCAACAAAACTCTGTTCTTTCCACTTTTTCTTATGCAATCATATTTCACAAATAAGACTGATGCTTTTAATCTACATTTATTCATTAATTTCTGTGTTACTGTTCTTCTTCCTGTTCATCTGCATCTCCTAACTTCAGACTCCAGTTAAATTACAAGGTACTCCTGATTATTCTAGTCAACTCCTGTGCTTTTCTCTGACTTTCAAGCATATTCCTTTGGAACACTGGAAAGGGTTTCACTGCAAAGTCTCTTTATGAGCTTCCCTTCAGACTCATGGCTCACTTACTGTTGAACACATTTTCTATGTCCTCCTTGTCCTGTTCTGCATAAACAATTACTCTGATCCTCCAAGAAAAAAAAAAGTATTCTAAAGATAGCTGGATGCAGCAGCTTGAATCTCACACCCACCACTTGACATTTCCTGACTGCTGGATAAATTTGATTCCCTTCTGACTGGTGTACAGTAAACTGTCATTTTCTACAAACACTCTACTATCTCCATCTTTTAATACTTTGCTCTTCTGCTAGAGTTTTGTCAGGATCAACCCTTTCTGCTGGTAGGAGTGCATCTTTACTAATACAAGTCTTAGGTACTTCACCATGACCAGGTTTGGCACATACATGTGCCCCTTTCATTTAAAAAATACTGCAGTTGAGTTCCAGTCCAGTTGCTTATTTGTACCTTCATAAAATTAACACAGTCTGTTCATTTCGGTTTCTCTGGTGCACCACAAAATCTCATTTTTCCCCTTCATGCTCTGTCCTCTAATTCCACCATTTTTTGAAACATCTCTTCCTGAGCAGTCTCAAACTCAGCCACTTCGACCTCTGATTTTTTCGGTTTTATCAGGTCAGATGAATATCTTTTTAAAACATCTTCCATTTCCCAACCTTTTGTTATTTGAGTTGATATACTCCATATTTCATTTATTTTAAGCAGCTCTTAGCACATCAGACTTTTTTCCTCTCTAGTATACTGGGAGCCATGTCTTGCACTAAAGCTGCAGCATGAAATTTTTTTTGTTGAATAGCTGCAGGATTGTTCCAGGACACTGCTTTCTTTTCACCTTTTATAGCGATTTTCTTACAAACTCTCTTGATTTATTTTTTGCTGACATCAAGGTAGAGTACTTACTAGACAGTAACTGAATTTACTAAAAGTCACAGAGTTTCTGGCCCTTATGTCTCATTTTCTTTTTTCACACTGTTAAGCTACTGATCAGTGTGCCTCCATCTTGGAAACTGCGATAATGGAAGGTGTGATAGATTCAGGCACAGGAAGGGCTTTAGCTAGTCATCTCAAGTAAAATATATGAATTTGCTTGCTAGTGTACTTGCATTGTCCAGTGGGTTATCTGGTAAGAGTGTTGTTTCTTAGATTCTTGATATAGCTAAAGAAGGATTTGTAGTTGTTCTTCACTTCAGATGCTAACCTTAGTTCGGGGGCAGCTTTAGTAGACTTCGTTTTCAATCTTTTGGTCAAATTTTCTGAACATTTTTTTGTCCTGGGTCTTTTGATCTGTTGTGCATTTTAAAAGCTTTTTTCTTTTTGCAGATTTTATATATGTTGATGAACCACCAGGGTAATTTGCTTTTAAGTTTCGCAATACATGTTGATCTGGATGGGACTGACAGTTGTATGCATTTATCTAAATGGGCACAGAACTCCCTTGCAAAGCTATCTGCTGTGTCAATGTATGACATAATGCTACTATAAGGGCATTTAAAAACCTCATCATGAATTTAATGAGATTTGTATGTTTGAAATCCGTGAATTATGATATATTGGTTCAAGTGGGTTTAGAGATTTTGAGGGAGAAAGTTATTAGCTTGTGATCTGACTTAATTGAGGAAGGAAATACCCGGGAATGTGTATACAGTGATGCTATATTCAAAAATCCTAGTCCAAGAATATTACGTCCTCTACTGTGTCTGGTAATCTGATCCACGGAGTTTTTATTTAATAGATTCAAAAACATTTTGGTATATCCTACACTAGAAGTGCACATAACGCCAGTTTAATTGAAGGGGGTATGTAAAGTTTCCCATAATAACGGAGCTCTTGTTTATGGAGAGTTCACAGAGTATATTTAAGAACCTTACATGAGCTTCAGTTCTGCTCTGAATACTCAGTCTTTGAACCCAGGTCATGTTTTAAAAGGGTCTTTCACACAGCCTGCCTACTTAGATAAAATAAATTGAATAACTCAAAGAAAAGACGATCATTAAGAAAAACTTTATAACCATATTCTCTTCCTCTAGTATGCGATAACCTTCGTGAATATGTAAGACAAGCAAATGATCTAAAATACATCAATGCAATTTGTAGTAAGCAATAATGAGCTTCCAAGCTTCAAAAGACTAAAAACAAGCAATACACCTTCCACATATAAGAAGGAAGCAGGAACCAACACTGACAATGAACAAACTGTTAGAAAAGTTTTCATTTTGCCTCTGTACTTAAGAACTGCTACAGCTAAAAGTGACATTTCTTCTACCAATATGCTACACCAAATACCCCCCAAGTTACACTGTATTTTAAAGCTGAGGGACAGCTTTCATGCCAATACAACATAATAACATACTAAACTAGTAGAATCTTACCAGTGCATAAATTCTTAGCCTTTTTGCAGTGGAAAAAAAACTATTAACCACAAGTGGTAGCAAGATTAAGATGTACATAACAACATGTTAATTCTGTTTCTCATTAACGTAAAAATATTGACACTGAATGATAATCTGAAAAGGTTAAAACATACATTGAAAATAGTATGTACAAGTTTTAAGTATCTTTAACTTGCTTAACTAAATCTACAAAATGTTAATACATCTCATGACTGTTCTTTACAGCTTAAGGAAATCTGACTTACTTGTTCCGTGCACCTCTTCACCTGTAAAGCGGATGTTAAAGGCAAATGTTGGGTCCCCTCCGCTAGCAAGCTTAACACAGAGCTGAGAAGATGGTACAGAAGCAAGCTGTCTAGCTGCCTGGCAGAAGTAAGAATTTTCAGAAGATCGGATCTCACCTAGAAATAGAAAGCAATTTTTTTCAGTTGAGTTTCCTTACAATTTTTACTCGAAGATTTAAAGTCTCTTGAAACTGTGACAGTGATTCCTACTGAACGATGCACTGTATTATTTTATAAAAATAGAAAAAAAAAAAAAAGACAAGTCTTCTGAAATGTTGTAGTTCCAATGAATGACAGAACAAGACATTTTATTTTTTTTTCTGTTAATTAAAATCTTGGAATTACAATGAAAAGCAGAACATGCCTTTCTCAAAATGAAACAAGACTGCATTAATGTGGGTTATAGTAAAAGGACAGAAAAAACAGCGATAAAAAGAGGTGGAGAATGCAGATGAAACAGCAGGCTGACATTTAGTATGAGGTGAAAATAATGCCAATCTATGCACTTCAGAATTTGTAGCTGTTACACTGTATAAAGTAGTGCAATATTTTCATCATCTTTTCCCATTTTTTGCACAAGGGGTCAGGGTGTCACTTCAACAGTGACAATCATCTAGAGTCAAGGTTTACATAGTTGGGTGGCTAGCCCTGCCACTGTAGTTCCTTGACACCACACATTCGAACCAATGACCAGTTTAGATTGTCCAATTCACCTATTGCATACACTCGGAGGAAACCCACACAAATACATGCAGGGCATGCAGACTCCACACAGAAGGCACCCCAGCTGAGAATCGAACTGGGGAACCTCTCCTGTTGTGAGGTGACAACACTATCTGCTGTTTCACAGTGACACCCTGCAATATTTTCATGTCACAAATAAAATTTTGTATAAGATACTAATGTGTAGTTTATTTAGTTTAATATGTATTTCTCAAATATAAACTTCACAGTTTATGATGCAGTAATTTTGATACTTACATGAATTATAAGTTTTGGCTTATATTTTACTAAAATGCACTTACAACTGTGATATAAATTAATCTTTTATCACTTATCTGTGAATCCAAATAATTTTACCAAAAGTGGTGAGGTCAAGAGTTAGGTTTCATGAGGTCAAAAACAAATGCACAAGATAACCTAGTTATTTCACAGCTAGTCAGTCTCATTTCATTTATGCAAATGAAAGCTTGAAATACATTTTGGGGAAAAACAGAAATATGCATTTTGTTTATTTTCACTGTCAATAAAATTTTAATTTAAATGAAACATCACTCAAACTGTAAGCAGCTTAGCAATTAACAACTTTTACATTGTATATTTCACATATCTGGAAAAAAAACATACATATTTGGTAGGCTTTGATAATTTATAAACCACATCGGGGTACATATTTACAATTGCACCACTCAAATTATAAATGCTATTATACTAAACAATACATCTGCTTTAAATACATATTTTTAAGTTATTCCTATTTGTTTATAAAGAAGTACAAAAGCACAGTTTTACCATTGTGGACATAAACGAAATAAAACACAAGACAAACAACTCCCATTTTGCATATATATATATATATATATATATATATATATATATATACATACATACATATATATATATATATATATACATATATACATATATATATATATATATATATATATATATATTCATGCTAAATACATTTTGCTCAGATGCTACCCTTTTATTTTCTTCTTTTGAAGATGTCTTCATATTTGGATTGTTAAAAATCAGACTTTTAAGCAAATTTCAAACATCTAGATTCTGTGATGGTAGTGCCACTTACAGACATTTTGCGCCAAACTGTGAGATGGTAAATGCACTGCAGACCAACTGAGTGGCTACACACCTCTGTAGAACAAAGCTGTAAAGATACACTTTATTCATCAAGACAGTTGCCTAGACAAAGTTGTTATGACGACACCTCCCGTAATTCCAGATCATCAATAACTTCTTACCCAGAATGTCCTAACTATTTATTCAGAGTACCACACCATCAGGAAAACCTTGTCTGGAAGACTTTACAAACAATTTAACCTTTTTAGACCAAGCCTTTCATTGTCAATGTCACAGTATTCTTAGGAAGTCTTACCCAGTTTCTTTTCAGCTGTTTCCTACCAGTGTGAAATTCTAAAAAGGAAATAAGGAAGGCTAAAAATTAAAAAGCCAAAAAACACCTGTACTCCTGCAACTCTCTTGGAATAGAAAGGGTGGAAAACTAGATCTTTAGTTCCAGTTACAGCACATTTCTACATACCAATCTACACTTTTGGGACAGTTCAAACAAGAAGTCATGAAAAAACTATGTAAGATAATTCTCCAGCAGTTGGGCAAGGAAGACTGGTATCTGTATCCCAGTCAGCTGTGTGTGACAACCCAGTCAAAGACAGTTTTGACTCTGCAAAGAACACCCAAGTTATAAAGTCTGACAAAGGTAACAAATTCTGGACCAGGTAGCTACTATAAAGACTTCCTAGCATACCTCTTAACTTCTTAGCAAAACAATTGCAGGCAAAGCCAAACACAATTAGGGTCAAAGGTCCAAAATCGGGGAAAATTTTAAGTTTTGCTCTTAAAAACTTGGAAAGCTATTAGAACAGGTTTTGCATTATCATGCATTTTTTGAAGGCTATGAAGCTAAACTCAAATATCTGCCACTGTTTAGTAACTTCAATTCTCTTTGTCAGAAAAAACACAAACTTTAGGAGGAGCAGACCAAAACATAAGACAAAAATCATGACATTCTGCAAAATTATGAATAGCTGAGCGGTATGTTTCCTAGACTGAAACTCATTTGAAGCATGCATGAAAAGCTGTCACATTCTGGTAGAATGTGGCTGAAATGGACCAGAAAGAGGCCTTGCCCATCTGTTATAACACAAAGTGAAGCAATAAAACGACAGTGTGGACACAAAAACATGGGGAAAAAGCAGCAGTATAATTTGATCAAACCAAGCTGTTCGATTTAACCAGTGTGTTCAAAACCACATATTTCTTGATATGTAAAAAATAAATAAATAAATAAACCAGCAAAAGGACATTCTGATTCAAGAAGAATTCATACACCATCTTGGAGAGTAACTCAATTTGTATGGAAAGATTCTAGCAGATGAAAGACCAAGAATAAGAAGTTATGTTCTTACCATAACATTCCATGTTAGTTGTCTTCTTCTCGCCTTCTCCGACTCGGCCTATACTATAGCTCGAGAGCTATTTTTACTGGCTCGAGGCAGCCCTATAACCCACAATATACCATGCGCTAACTCTCCAGATCTTGTTTGGAAGCTAAGACATAGTATAAATATAATATCATAATATCATAATCCTCATTTGCAAGTACGGGCTCCCTGCTAGTAACATTAAGGATACTGGGAAACTGTAACATGTTATATCTCCAGAAATGGAAGGACTCAGAGACCTGAAGTCTATCCAGGCTAGGGGGCAGGAGGGAGGGACGCAAGAAAGAAGGCGAGAAGAAGACAACTAACATGGAACGTTATGGTAAGAACATAACTTCTTAATGTTAAGTTGTCATTCTCGCTTTCATTCTTGCTGGATGGGACAGCATCCCTAGCAGATTAGTCCTGGGTGGCTCAATGGAACAGACTCCTGAGTACGGTGGAACCAAAGTCAGCTCTATTTCTGAAGGCTATATCAAGTTTGTAATGGGCAATAAAGGTATGTTTGGAAGCCCATGTAGCTGCTGCACATATGGCATCTAGTGGTAACCTTGCTTGAAATGCCGTTGATGTTGATAGTGCCCTGGTTGAATGAGCCTTAGGCCTAGACGGAAGTTGCCTGTCTCTCAACTCATAGACAAAGGTAATAATAGATGTCAACCATCTGGAAAGAGTAACCTTCGATACCGGAAGCCCTTTCTTTCCTGCAGCATAAGAGAGAAAGAGCTGGTCTGACTTTCTGAGTTGTTTTGTCCTGTCTAGATAATACCGTAATTGGCGATGAACATCTAATGAATGTAATTTCTGTTCAGCCCTCTTAGCATAGTCTGGGAAGAAGACAGGCAAGTCAATGGAGTGGTTTAGATTGGTTTCCGAGGACACTTTCGGTAGGAAGGAAGGGTTTGTTCTGAGAGTTACCCTGTCTTTGTGAAAGACCAAATAAGGGGGACGGACCGACAAAGCTTGAAGTTCCGATACCCTTCTGGCAGATGTTATGGCTACTAAAAACAGATTTTTCCAAGAAAGAAGCTTGAGGGAGCAAGAAGCTGCAGGTTCAAAGGGAGTCAGAATCAATGAGGTTAGAACTAAATTCAAATCCCATTGTGGAGGTGGATCTTTAACTGGAGGTCTAAGCAAAAAGATGCCCTTGAGGAAGGCTTTACAAAGTTTGTGGGACATAATATTTGCTTCTGAGAGCCCAACATGAAAATTAGCAATGGCCGCTAATTGTACCCTGATAGTGGCCGACGATGATCCTAAATGAAAAAGCTCCGCCAGAAAATCTAGAACCTTATGAATGGGTGCATGAAAAGGATCTAGGGACTTAGTTTGTGCCCAAAGCGAAAAACGCTTCCATTTACTCGCATATGTCTTCCTAGTATTGGACTTATGGGAAGCTAGAATGATATCACGAACAGGAGGAGAAATAAGGGGACGCCTGGCTAAGGCTGGAAGTGGAGCAACCAAGCTGTGAGGTTGAGGAAATGAAGAGACTGATGCAGCTTGCCCGTGAGATGAGTCAACAGATCCGGAAGGGGTTCCAGATGCCCAGGCTGTTCCAGTAGGTAACTGTGCAGAAATGGAAACCATACTTGTCGAGGCCAAAACAGGGCAATGAGGATAATTTTGGATCTCAATGCGGTTGCTTTCTGAATTAATTGTGGGATCAATGGCAAGGGAGGAAAGGCATATAGAAGACCCCGGGGCCAAACGTGAACAAGAGCGTCTCTGGGGGGATGGCCTGGTAGAGGAAAGAGTGTGAAGAAGTCGAGGCACTTGCTGTTTTGAGGAGTTGCGAAAAGATCGCAGCAAGGCTGGCCCCACTTCTGAAATATTCTGTCTGCTACCGCTTGATTTAGAGACCACTCGTGAGGCATGAGGATAGTTCTGCTCAATCTGTCCGCTATGACGTTGGACTTCCCGGGGATGTGCATTGCTATCAGAAAACGTTGAGAGGAAATCGCCCATTGCCAAAGTCTGAGTGCTTCTCGACATAGGGGGTAGGACTTTGTTCCGCCCTGCTTGTTTATGTACCATACTACAGACATATTGTCCATTTGAATTGCTATAGTCCCTGTGGGAAGAGAGCTCTGAAGGGCTTTCAACGTCAAAAGCACCGCCCTCATTTCCAGGACATTTATGTGCAGGTGGCGTTCTGATTGTTGCCATGTGCCCTGGACCGTCCTGCCCTGATAATGCCCCCCCCCCACCCGATCAGGGAGGCATCTGTTGTCACCGTGGCAACTGGGGTGGGGAGAACAAAGGGTCTGCCCTGAAATAGCTGAGGGGAAACCATCCACCAGGAGAGATGATTCTTGCAAGAGGGGGTTATCAAAATATTGTGAGTCATTGGTAGCTGTTGAAAGGACCACTGAGAAAACAGCATCCACTGAAGGAGCCTCATGTGGAAGTGGGCTAATGGGAGTAGAAAAATTGCCGCTGCCATGAGGCCTAACGCTTTCAATACTAGCTTGACTTGAACTCTGTTGGGCTGAAACAGGGACTGAACATTCCGCCTTATGTCTGACACTCTCTGAGGTGGTAATGTTGCAGACATTTCTGTGGTGTTTAATACGATGCCTATAAAGTTTATACATTGACAAGGCGACAAGGAGGACTTTGCAAAATTTATAGAAATACCTAGACTGTTGCAAAGTTGAAAAGTGTAATCCCTGGCCATTATAAGATGCTGCTTGGTGGTAGCGGAAATGAGCCAGTCATCTAGATATGGAAACACCTGGAATCCTTTTTGTCTCAGGTGAGCCATGACCACTGCCAAGCATTTGGTGAACACCCGGGGGGGCTGTGGTGAGACCAAAGGGCAGGGTTCTGAATTGATAATGACTGGCTCCCAGCCGGAAGCGGAGAAACCTCCTGGAGCTCCTGTGTATCTTTATATGATAGTACACGTCCTGGAGGTCTAAGGAGCACATCCAGTTGTCTCTGCCCAAAATGGGTAGAATGGACTGCAGTGTTACCATCTGAAATTTTGTCTTTTGTACAGAGTTGTTCAATCTGGTGAGGTCCAAAATGGGTCTCCAGTCTCTTTTGGTACCAAAAAGAATCTGGAGTAGATTCCGGATCCTAGCTGATCTGCTGGGACTGCCTGGATGACTCTTTTTGTTAACAGCTTTTTTATTTCTAGCTGAGCCTGACCCCTTTGTGCGGGTGGTACGTCTGGTAGGGGTCTTGGCGGTTGTACCGGAGGGGAAGTGAAGGGAATTTTGTAACCCTCGGATATGATCTTCTGTACCCATGTGTCTTGGGAGAGGGATTGCCAGGCTTCCGGGTACAGAGATAATCTTCCCCCGACTGCCTCCGAAGGCAGACAGTCGGGCAGCTTCTTAGGGATGCTGAAAGGGCTGGTCAGGGAAAGATTCCCTGGAACCCTAGTTCTGTGGACCCCCTCTGCCCCTAGGGCGGCATCTGTTATTATTCCCCCCTCTGCCTCTAGGGGGAAATTCACCACATGCGGCAGGCGCGACTCCCTGTGGTTTGTGGAACCACATCTTTCCACCTCTCTGTCCCTTAGGATAAGGTCTAGAAGGTGTGGAAAAATGGACTCCCACGGCAGAGAGAGTCTTACCATCTTGCTCGCATCTGGTGAGGGTATTCTTCACCTGAGGTCCAAACAATTCTGAACCATCAAAGGGGGTGTTGGTGAAGGATGCCTTGAAGGGATTGGCAACGTTACAGAGTCGCATCCAAGCATGATGTCTCAACGCAACACCTGTGCCAGCGGCCCTACTCGCTCCATCGGCTGCGTAAGAGATAAGCCGCATAGAGGAGTTAACAATGGAGTTCAGGGTGGCCAGCTGGGAGTTTATCTTGTCCTGATACCCCGCAGCAGAAGGATCCTGTACCGTTACACCCAGCTCTTTGAGCAGGTCTCTCTGAAGGCGGGTGAAATTAAATAAATAGTTCAGCAATCCCATAGTAAAGGTTGCTGAAGCAAATGTCCGCTTGCTGTACCTGTCCATGGCCCTGGACTCTTTGTTAGGAGGATGAACAGGTACAGAAGGATCAGCCAATTCCTTCTTAGTGGCTGCTGCTACCACCATAGCATCAACTGAAATGCCTTTGGTGAGAAAGGACTTGTCCTCTGGTGCAGAAATAAATTTAGAAGGCCTCCTAGGGGTAGGTTCCATTGAGTCAAGAGCTGCCCACGCCTTTCTAGCCACTACCTCCATTAGTGGGTCGAAAGGGGGAGACACCCAGGAGGTGGAAGGGTGAGATCCAAAAGCGTCAAGGTAAACCGACTCGTCCTCGGAAGGTTTGAGAGTGGACCAATTTCCCCTCTGTTTTAGGATCTCTAGGATGTCTGAGAAAGAGACATCCTCAGAGGGGGATCTGGGGGAACCCTCCGACTCATCCAAGTCGGTGTCTGACGTGACAGACTCGGGACAGTCTATGTGCTTCCTCTTGCACTTTCTTTTTCTAGGGTGTTCCTCTGAAACTTCAGGGGAGCCCTCGGAAGAGGAGGAGACACCCAAGGTGGGTACCCTACGCTTCGGATCTCTGCTGTCAGATATAGGAGGGTGGCCAGAGACCGTAACAGGCACTGTAGAGGGAGGAGCTGCAGAACTTAACCTTGGAGTGGACACTGGGTCCAGCACGCTCATTACCTCGAAGGCTCCCCTATCAGATACCAAAGTTAGTCCTGGCTCCGAAGAGACCGGAACCACCCCCGGCACCGACAGAGAAAGCTCCGAGAATGATGTCGGGGCCAAACTAACCAGAGCCGAAGCTCCGAGAGGGAGAGCGGGGTCGGACAAGGGTCCGATGCCACTCGCCCCCTCGGAGCCGACAATGGAGTCCCGGCGCCCGGACCTCTCCACGGACGGAACCAATGAAGAGGTCGGAGCCAACGACACCGGAGCCGAAGGTGGGAGTATCGGCTCCGACGTGGGTAAGGTTACGGTTCCGACAAACTCTGGCTCCAAACTCGAGAGGTGAGTCGGAGGAGGAATCGATGGCGGTACCGAAGGAGCCACAGTCTGGTGAGATGGGCTCTGGAGCATTTGGGCTAGTGCCTGAGATTTTATGAGCCTACTGACCACCCTCTCGATGTCGTGATCGGAGAGCCTGGATGACCTAGATGAGTGAGTCCTATGACTCCGCTCCGATAGGAGAGGGGATCTTGGAGCTGATCGGACGGAGTCTATCGAGGGGGATCTAGAGCGCTTGCACGCTGGGGTCGGCTCCGATGCTGGTTTCGGAGCGGATATCAGTTTACCCACCTCGGATCCGGATGGAACCAATGTCGGAGCCATCTCGATAATGCCAGCCCTCGACTCAGAAGCTGGAGCCGAGGGTTTGGCAGTTTTTGAAGACTTCCCCGAGCCACACTTGGACGGGGAGTCATCAGGCTTTAACAAGCCCCTTAGGATGAGCTTATTACGTCGCTCCTGCAGGACTCTTGAACTAAACCCGTGACAGACGGAACAAGGGTCCTGCAGGTGTAAAGGCCCCAAGCAATAGACACAAGAAGTGTGACCGTCAGTCAGAGACATTTTCTGACAACACGAGTCACACTTCTTGAATCCCAAGACCATAGTGTCTTTGGACATAGTCCTATCCACAGTAAACACAGTCAGTCCACACACACACTCAACTTTAAATTAGGAAAGTTAAGGGAACTGACTAAAACCCACACACACAGACACTGTAAGGGGTGGGGAAAACTAAGGTAAAGCCCCCTGCTATAAAGCACGCTTTGGCGGGCTTTTCTGGCATTAGAGAACTTGGCATAGCTCCTCGTGGTCCCCGGCAGAGTTCCTAAGCCAGCAGAGAGCAGAAAAAGCGACTTTCTTGATTATAAGTATTTTTTAAACATTTTATTTTGCATTTTTCGATCTTTTGAGCTTTTCGACTACTGTTTGTGCCTATATTACTGTTTTATTATCTGATTTTCCTGTTTTTCTGTGCTTAAATTGTTGATTGCACTTGTTGGCTAAAGTTTTGCTTAAAAGTAACAAACAGGCTAATACACTCAAGTGTACCAGCCTTTGATAGCAATTTAGTCGAAAAACAAAGCATTTACTGTATTTTTTCTGTCTGTTTGCAAAAAAACCCAAAAAAATACTTCTCCTTTCCTAAACTTTCCTAGCTAGTTGTTCCAGTGATCAGATTTTGCTGATCCCTGGGGCTTTGTATTTGGTTCCTGTGTTCCTCCATTTTCTTGTGTGGCCAGAGGTAGTTTCTTTACTCACCAGTGGGAGTGGGGAGTACTGAGCTGCTTGTTTGTCCTCAGAGGAGTGGTTAGAGACAGCAACTAGTAATTCGTTGGCTATTTTGGGTCATTTACTGTTTTTTCCAGCCCCCTGCTATAAAGCACGCGTTAGCGCGGAGTTGCCACTGTTGCACACAAGAGCAGCAGCGGGCAAACAAGGTTAAACTATTCGGGCCACCTAAATTCCACTCTTCAAATTTTCCCTTAAAACTACCTTCCTCGAACTGTACTGCTGATCTAACCAGCGTATCCTATAACTAAAAAGTTAATCTCTACTTGATTCCCAAGTAGACTATTCTCTATCTGTAAAGCCTAGCACTTACTCCTACAGTACATGCACCTTGATAAAGCACTTTTATTATAGATAGTACCCCACCAGCCTATAACCCACATCCCCCGGAGTCCTTTGTAAGTCTTTTTATCTATTACTTCTAGTATGTCGAGGGATCAGTTGCTAGTGTCCTCTCCTGCTCAACTGGTGAACCTGGGAATATTGAGGCAATGTTACAATTGCCTCATGTACACAGACAATCCTCTCCTTCTCCCACAAAACACAAATACATGCGAGAGATGCAACTATACGGCCAAACTGGAGGCTGAGCTCTCTCAACATAGGACTGGCAAGACCAGACAGGAGGAGAAGGTAACCACACACACTACATACCCAGTCACACATAGTACCATCACAACTTCAAATCATACACATAATCACACAAAGACATACTCGGAGGCTCTGATCAAAAATCTACCAAAACAGCAGAGGCCACCAAAGCAGACACCCAAACAACTACCACCTCAGGATCCAACACATAGACCACACAGTCAGAGTGTCAAACAGTCACAGCCCTTAAGGCCAAACACAATGCCAGACACACTCGTCATTGGTGACTCCATAGTCAGACACACTGACGTCCCGCTCACCAGACTGAGTAAGGAGAAGGTCACAGTAAGCTGCCTGTCGGGCGCTAGAATCCACCACATAACGCAAGCACTCAGGTCTCTCAACAGCAGGTACAAGTATGACTCAGTCATTGTCCACGCTGGTGTCAACAACCTGAGACGTACCTCCTTGGACAACATGAAAAGAGACATTGAGGAGCTCTCTGATTATGTAGCCCAGGCAAGTATGACCCTGACCTTGAGCAGTATCCTACCTTCACCTAGAATGATGCCACAATACAGTGATAAGATGATCAGCTTTAATAATTGGCTTAAATTCTGGTGTCATTCAAAGGGAATCCAATGTCTGTCTGCCTGGGATGACATGCTGGACAAGCCACGCTGCTTCGCAAGGGACGGCTTGCACCTGTCACCCCTGGGCTTCCGGATATTGGCAAAGGCTCTTGCCACCCCATAGTGCCTTTTTTAGGCAAGGCTCAAATTCTAAACCTACCACCCTAGAACACAAAAAAGGAAAAAAACTAAGGGTAATGCTGCTCAATGCCAGAAGTCTCAATCTCAAGATGCACGCACTCGAGGCCCTTCTCAGTATGGAGAACATCGATGTCTGTGCTGTGACAGAAACCTGGTTCAAGGCTCCTGAGAGCACCCCAGCACTATCAGGTTTCACCTCATATCATGCTTTCCGGCCCCAAAATCTGGACAACACCAAGAAAGGAGAGGGGGGGGGTGTCCATATTCATAAAGGACACCCACACCTCAAGGTTGGTGGCAACGCACGATGCATCGGAGACCATCCAGGTGCAATTAACCATAGGCAAGACTGCTCTGCAATTTGTAGCATGTTACAGGCCACCCTCTCAAACTCAGGAACCTCACATGGCCTTCCTGAAAACATTGGAGGGGATAAATGTATCTCCAAACACCATCATACTAGGTGACTTCAACTACCCTAATATAGACTGGGAACACTACTCAAGCCCAAACACTCTAGCCCAAAGGTTCCTGGAGTTCATAAACTCAAATGCCATGGAACAACTAGTCACCATCCCCACAAGAGGAGAAAACATACTTGATCTCATCATCACGAACATGGGATCACAATGTTCAACACCGGAAGTATACCCCTCACTGGTGAGATCAGATCATAAACTAATCTCGCTGGAGGTCCTCATCCCGCCCCACCTGAAATAAAAAAGACCACAGTGAAAAACTTCTCAAAAGCCGACTTCACACTTCTAAAAACTAGTGTAGTCTCCTTTAAGGCCCCTGAGCCAGTGGTAAACATTACTCAAACCGCTGAATCACTTACAAATGCCTTCTACCAGCACCTATAGGACTGCATGGATCAGGCAATCCCAAACAAAACTAAGACTCTTTGTACCAAAGGCAAGCGTCCAGTCTGGTGGACCCCAGCCATAAACAACTCTACAACAAAAGGAGGAAGCTACTACAAGATAGAGCAAAATCCTTGAAAGGTAAGACACCTTTGATCATTATAAGTAAAAAGCTAAGAGCTCTCATAAAATCATCCAAGGCAAATTTTGAGAGAAAAATCACCAAGGACTCAAAAGACAATCATAAGGCCTTCTTTAGCTATGTTTGAAACCTAGGAGGAAACTCCCAGATATGCTCAGAATTAGTTCAAAATGATGTGAAGATTACTGAACCTACACACATTGCCAACATACTGGCTGACAGGTTCAGTGCAAACTTCTCCCCCCCCCCAAAAGGAGAGATATCTATACCAGAGGATTGTAGCACCCCAAACATCTCCAACGCCCAGGTGAGAACTGCTCTCTCCAAGGCAAAAAACACAGCATCCATGGGACCGGATGGTGTCCCCAGCTGTGTGCTCCACGAACTCAATTAGGAATTAAACCCACAGTTAGGACAGCTGTTTAATCTTAGCCTCACCTCAGGATATGTACCCAAGGAGTGGTGCACGGCGACTGTGGTCCCACTTCACAAGGGCGGTGCCTCCACCGACCCTGGAAATTACCGCCCCATTAGCTTGACAAGCCTTATCTGCAAAGCCATGGAGAGGATCATAATGGAACTCATAAATAAAGACATAGGGAACTTGCAGACTTTGGATCCAACCCAGTTTGGCTTTGTCAAAGGCAGATCATGCCTTTTAAACTTGGTTGACTTTTTCGAGACAGTCACCAAGGCCATTGATGAGGGAAAGGCAGTCCATACAGCCTACCTCGACCTGGCAAAGGCCTTCGACACAATACCCCACTCAGGTATCATCGAAAAACTCATCAGCTTGAATGTAAACCCATACATCACAAGATGTGTTGCAAACTGGCTAAGTGACAGAACCCACAGGGTCAGAGTTGCTGGAGCCATGTCAGACTCAAAGCCTGTCACAAGTGGTGTCCCACAGGGCTCAGTCCTGGGTCCACTCTTGTTCGGCATCTACTTTTCTGAAGTACAAGCAAACACAGGAGGGTTATGGCTGACAAAGTCTGCAGATGACTGCAAACTGGGCGCCATAGTCGAAAACACATCTGACACAGATATCCTTCAGAAGGGCCTCACAGAAACGGATAACTGGTGCCAAAGCCATGGCCTAAAGTTAAACGCCAAGAAATGCATAGTCATACCCTTCGGGAAAAACAAGGTTACCCCTAGCTACCATATAGGTGGCAATCCACTGAGCACAGAAGAAGTCATCAGGGATTTGGGGACCCAGGTTGACAGTAGCCTTTCGTTTGACACTCATGTTGCTAAAGTAGTTAGGAAAACCTTCTACATTGCACACCTGATCATGAAGGGATTCACATCTAGATCAAGGGAGGTCATCGTCCCCCTGTACTCATCACTCATTAGACCTATGATTGAGTACAATGCCCCATTCGAAATGTATCTGACCCGACACCTGCAGCAGCTGGAAAGGCCCCAAAAGTTCCTCACCAAAAGGATAAAGGGTCTCAAAAATATGTCTTATGCTGCCCGACTGAAAGAACTCCAGCTCTATTCAGTCTCATACCGCTTGCTCAGAGGTGACCTGTGCCTGACATATAAGGCCATGTCAAACCCAGATTTGATGAATATGCTTCACCTCAAAAATCTAGATCCTCAGAACCACAAGGGCGGGAGACTTAAACCTTGACACGGTTATTAATAGAACGTGCTGGAGAGACAGATTCATCACCCAGAGACTCCCTATGCTGTGGAACAAAATCCCGGTACATGTGAGGCAGAGCACCTCGCTGGCCTTGTTCAAGAGGAATCTTGACCAATGGATGGGAGATCGCAGATATACCCCAGGGATTACTTCAGTGTCACTGCTTGACAGAGGCACAGCAAAATAATAGGCATAGTTTTATTCAAACTAAAGGGGTGGCGAAAGCTACATAACTATGGGCTAGGCTTATAAATGCCCTTGGGCAGATAGCCTAGTATGAACCTATGAACCTAAGGGAAAGGGGCTACAAAAAGGGTTGTACAATTATTAGTGACCTAAACAAGGGTAACTAACTGGAGAAACTACCTGAAATTTTAGTTAAATAGAATAAATCTCTTACTGACCTGAGCCGGTAAAAAAAGACAACCTCGCAGCGAAGCGGCAAATGAGATCTGGGGAGTTAGCACATGGTATTGTGGGTTATAGGTTTGCCTCGAGCCGGTAAAAATAGCTCTTGAGCTATAGTATAGGCCGAGTCGGAGCCGGGGATCGGTTCCGAACCCATCCAGCAAGAATGAAGGTGAGAATGACAACTTAACATTGGCTTGTCACACCATAAGATTTACAACTAACTATTAGGCTAGAAGACAGCCACTAAAAACAAGATGTGAACATCAGTTATACGTGAGCCAGAGGCTAAGGGAGGGAAGGAGACAAGGATTATAATCTGTCAAAAAATAAGTACAAAACGGGGTCAGGATTTATGGTCAAAAGCTGTTAAAAAATGTGTGTATAACATCTGCCTGATATCAGCAGACATGGGCATCATTTTATCATATTTATGGGAACCAAGGCAATAGACCTGAGATATCCACTGTATGTGTATGCAAGTATAAGACTGCAGGTGCACAGAAGAGTTGAAAACCTGTTAAAATCTATACTTTGTAAGCTTTCCAGGTAGTCTCATGTTTTAATGCTTCAGTGTTGACTGCATGTGTGTGGGTATACAGATGAGGGATAGCTGAGGTGAGAAACTGTTACTGAAATGAAAAAAAAAAGGTTTTATAAGATGCAATGTGGAAGGACTCCACTGGATGCAAGCATATGTGTGGTGTCTGGCGTTGCTTTTCACGAATGCCTTACAAATTGCTAAGGACAGGCATTCATTGTTATTTATAAGTCTGGAAGGTCTTTGAGGTTTGGGAAGACTGCTTTTTAGTGTCTCAACATAAGTTGGTATATGTGTGTGAGGGACACTGTGTGGTGGACGTAGTTATGTGTGTTTTTGACAACTTTGTATGTATGTGAGATTTCAGCCACCAATGAAATTGTGTATATGAATCTCTCGCATACTCCATTCGCTTCTTTAAGGAATAAGTGGCTGTCTGTGAACATGAGACAATTGCTACACTGTCTCAGGATGCCCATATATACTAAACTGGCTATAGAGACATTTGGAAATTGCATATTTATATTGTCTGGACCTGTATTTGGGTGTGTTGCTGTAGGATGAGGACTGGGTTCTACAGAGATTTCCTAAGGTGGTCACTAGGGTTTGGCACTTGACTAGGTTAGATTGTTTTGAGATTTAATAGTAGTAACTGCTCAGTGTGCAAACTAGGTGCTCTAAGCTTGTCTCCACACAATGGCATTGTTCAGACTAAGTTACAGGTTACAGTTCTAATGGTAGTTTTAGAGATAAACTTTGCTATCCAGATGTTTGTATCTGTAGAGGGCACTGCTAACCACCACTGTGTGGTGAGCAGCTCCAAGCAAATACACCAAATTTATACTAGCAGGGAAAAACACAAAACTAACTACTGAGTCCTCTAGTCAGTAAAACAACTACACTCACCACCACTTCATTCAACTCACTCCAAAATTATTCTTTCTCATCCATCATACACCCAACTTGCGAAGCGTATGCACTAACAACATTTATCATTACACCATCACTTTCCAGCTTTATAAACATCACTCTATCCGACATTCTTTTCACCTCCAAAACACTATTAGCATAATGTTCCTTCAGGATAACCCCTACCCCAGTTCTCCTCCCATTCACACCATGATAGAACAATTTGAACCCACCTCCAATACACCTGGCCTTACTCCCCTTCCACCTGGTCTTTGCTCACACAATATATCAACCTTCCTTCTCTCCATCATATCAGTAGCTCTCTCCATATACCAGTCATACTGCCAACATTCAAAGTTCCAACCCTCACTACTACACTCCCAACCTTCCTCCTCTCTTTATGATTTCGGGCATGCCTTCCCCCTCTTCTTCTCCTTCAGTCAACAGTAGCCCAATTTCCACCAGCGCCCTGTTGGCGGTCATTGTTAACCTGGGCCTCGACTGATCCAGTATGGAAATCTGTATTGTTGTCCACATGTTATTTGGCAGTGGTTTTACACCGAATGCCCTTGCTGATGTAACCCTCCCCATTTATATGGGCTTGGGACCGGCACAAAGAAATGCACTGGCTTGTGCATCCCCAGTGGCTGTGGTGTTACCTGCTTAAAAAAAAAAAAAAAATGAAAAAAACGAAAAAAAAATTTTTTTCAAGAAGCAGCACATTTTTTATTTCAATAACTAGTGAGTTTGGGGAAAAATGCTTTTCAGTGTCTCAACCTAAGTTGGTATATGTGTGTGAGGGACACTGTGGTGGACGTAGTATGTGTGTTCTTGACAACCTTGTATGTATGGCGTGTTGGGTCTTTGTGGCATGTAAATCTATACAATCAAAGCTACCAGCAAAACGCTTATTACTACTTCCTTTGGCATCATCCTGTTCTTTGAGCTCAGGAGCCACTTTTCAAAACTTCTGCATGTCGGGTCTTTGTGGCATGTAAATCTATACAATCAAAGCTACCAGCAAAAGTATGTATCCATTGTGGTCATCTGTTTTTGTAATTTTACACTGTATACTTGACACCTTCTTGGTGAGACACTTGTTCATCGCAGGGGATGCCAGCAGCCTATGTAACTGAAATATTTAATCCCTTCATTTACTTTCATACTATACTGGTCCCTAGACCTCCCCGACCTAGCTCTCTATCTAGCTCTGCCCTTATAAACATTCTGTCTAACCTCCGTAGCGTCTCTGTTCTACAGCCCCTATTTCCCTGACTCTCTTGCATTTCTAGATAGTTTTGTATCCATTTTGTGTTTGTCTCTCTCATCTTAAGAAGTGTCTGGTCATCTTCCAACCACAGTCATCCATTCTGGATAGTGCTTCCAACATACTTACATTATTCAGGTCTTCTCCATCCCTACATGTGTTCACTGATTGTTTTCTTAGGCTTCCTCTTTGCAGTTTGCGTCCTGGTGTAAACCCCGGTCCTTTTGTCCTCACTAAGCTCGGGCACACTCCACTCTCCTACCCTACCCCCATTCCCACCCACCTCCACTCTCCTTTAATTTCTACCTAACCAAGCTACTCCCTAAATTATGTCACCCCTCTAACAGCGAATCCTTGCTCAGTGATACTTCCCTCCTATTTGTCTCTTCCTATAGCACAACTACACTTTCATTTCCCACATAACACTACTTACACTCCCACATTCCACAACGCTCTCTTCCCTCCATAATTGTCTCTCATCATATACCATATTCTCTACCTCCACTTTCTAAAAACCTGTTCTACACCTCTCTGTCCCACCAAAATACCTTTCTCCCCCTACCCATAACACCTTTCTTTTATTACACCAGATATCTTACCCTTTTTAACATATTCCTTCCCCTACCAACTCACTCCCTCTTCTTCATTGGTATCCTTTACCATGACTCTATACCAGTCACCTCCATCATATCCTTGTTATCTCTATTACTAGCTCTACATACTACCTCCTACCACTCCTATTATCTTATAATCTACCTCTCTCCTACTCTGCCCACTGTGCTGAACCATCACAACTTCAGTGACACAGCCCACATATCCCGACATCTGTTTAACACTTCTACTTCACTACATTTTGTTAAATACTTTCAAACCCATATCTCTTCCTATTGCTTTTATGAATAGTACAAACTTCTCCATACTAAAATCCCTTACACTCCACTACCTCACCCTCATTAAACTTCAATCTGACATACACCCAAACCCAGGTCCCTTACACTCCACCACCTCAAACTCTCTTCATCTTCTTGACACAACTACTGATACCTCCCACCACTAAAAGGATCTAACTCTAACCTATTTGTAATACATTTTAACCTCAGAAGCCTCCTTAACAAAGTTCATGAATTCCATGCTGCCATTGCCCTGTATTCCCCAGATATAGCCATAATTACTGAAACCTGGCTCAAGCCACATATAAAAACTGAAGAATTACTTCCTGCTGGCTATAATATCATCAGAAAGGATAGATTATTCAAACGTGGTGGTGGCTTTGCTATAATGTTTAAAGACAACCTCAGTTTAGTATAACTCAATACTTCTCCAGCTCACATGCCTACAGCTGAAATTTTAACAGCGCGTCTAGATATTAACACCCGAAAGTCCATCATCATAATAGCATTCTACTTCCTCCCTGCAAACAACCTCACACATATTGAAAATATCCTAGAATGGGCCTCCTCCAATTTTTGTCAAGAAACTATTATACTTGGTGGCTTTAACCTTGACTGGCTTACCTGTTCCTCTAACACTCCCATCAAATGTATTAATTTACATGCCTTCACTCAAAATATTACTCATACTACATGCACTGACAAGGTCACCAACAGGCATTCCTTACTTGACTGGATTCTAACGAGCAAATCCAACAATAGTTATGATACTTGTGGTCTTCTTGATTCCCTAAGTGATCACTACCCAGTCTATCTTATCAGAAAATACACACATAGTACCAACAATGTTACATTTCACTATGTATGTAATAAAAAACAGTTTCCTCCCACTAAATTCAAGATTATGACTGGTCACCTCTAAAAACCCTTTTATATGATCTTGCAGTACAGTACTTTAATAATTATTTCCTGTAGTTACTTAACAACCTTGCTCTAATCAGGAACATTTGTGCTAAATCCAAACATTTTATTTGTTTATCTAAAGAAACTATTCTTCTACTTAAGCAAAGAGACAAAGTCTGGATTCTTTTTCACAAAAACAAAAATAAAAGCAATTAAGCTTCCTACTAACAGCTCAGAAATCAAGCCAAAAACACATTAAACAAGACAAAAAAACTTACTTTCAAACATGCCAACTGAAATACCAAAATAATCCCCAAAGATTCTGGCAAACAATCAACCTCCTTCTTAACCCCGGAAAACCTATCACTCCTGCCCAAACAACTAACTGCCCTACAGACTGTATAGCTACTCAATTCAATACTCACTTTATTACCTCAGTAACCTCATTTACTTAACAATACTGCCAACTCCTCACATTCCATACTCCCACTGATCTCAACACTTTTCCTTTCTCTCTTAAACCAATCCAAACTGGTTATATACAAAATCTCCTATGTAAATGAAAACCTTGTACTCTTGCTGCAGATCAGTTACCAGGTGAATTTCTAAAACTTGCTGCTGCATCTGTCTCTTACCCTATGTCTATACTAATAAACTGCTCTATCCCAGAACAGTATGTTCCTCTTCTTTGGAAGATATCCCATGTCATGCCCCTTCACAAAGGAGGTCAGTCCACTGACCTTTCCAACTATACACCTATAGCCATTCTTCCACCACTAGCCCAAATCTTAGAAAAATGTTTACATAAACAAATATTAGACTACCTCCTTAAGAACAACCTATTATCTAATACTCAACATGGCTTTCTCTCCAAACATAGTACTAATACTGCTATTATAAGTTTTACCAATATTGTACATCACCTCAAAAACAAAACACAACTTGTCTCTGCCACCTTTATTGATATGTCAAAAGCCTTTGACACTGTATCTCATCAAATACTTCTCAATAAACTTGTCTCTTTCAATTTCAGCACTGAAATCTTATGCTGGTTCCATAGTTATCTCTCTAACCATAAGCAAGCCACCTTATGGGATAATAAAACTCTCTCCCCTACTACCTATTACTGTTAGTGCCCCATAAAGTTCTATTTTTGGTCCACTATGTTTCATTATATTTACTAATGGTGTTTGTTCCACAGCCAAACCTGCCTCAATCATTCAATATGCAGATGATGCTCCCCTTTTCTGCTCCACTTCCACCTTGAATGAACTCCAAGATAAATCTCAGATTGCTCTTTATAGCATTGAAAAATACTTATCAGACCACCAACTAATTTTAAATCCTAACAAAATCAAGCTTATGGTCTTTACCAATTCCACCATAAAAATTAAACAAGCACCTCTCTATCTTTTCCTCCAATGGCACAGTAATTAAACCTGCAGAACAAACAAAACATTGCGGTGTTACTCTAGACAATGGCCTGAAGTTTAACAGACACATAGCATTAACAACTAAAGAAGTCAATATTAAAACTTGATGCTCTTTATAGGGCTGAACCTTTTCTGACCAATCATGCCAGACTTACTACAGTTAGGACTTACCTTCCATCTACCTTTCTTTACTGTTCACAAATATTCACCAACCTATGTAAATCAGACTTGCATAACCTCGAATCTTGCTACAATAAAAAAGCTAAATTTGCTGCTAAACTCCCTCACAGATCACATCATTGTACTTCCCTACACCATCTAAGCTGGACAGAACTCCCTAACTTACTCTCAATTAGCTAATAGTTGCCCACTCTGTTATCCATAAACCAGACTTCTGTCCAGCCCTATCTGACCTTGTTCAAACATACATTAATCTCACCTCATTCAGGTCAGCAGATAAAATATTGCTCAAACTTATTAAAACCCATAACTTTCGTTGTGACTCATTATACAGCCACTCAATAGCCAAATCTTGGAAATCTCATCCACAGCATGCATATTCTATCCATTCCTGATACGCAGAACTTCAAACAGCTCCTAACAGAATATTTCTGAAATCACTGGTTATGTTCCTGCACCTCCTCTGGCAAAGTTATTCCTGCCCTGCTCTTCTGTCTTCTTTTATTTTTCCATGCTTTTAGATTATGAAAGTCTTAAAAATTCTGACTTATATCTTCATTTATCACACTAATACTTTCTAAAAAAAAAACAAAAAAAAACTTTGGTTTTATCATGTCTGTAGCCTTTGCTTTATCATATTGTACCATGTATATTTTTTCAATAATATTTGTAACTTTACTTATAATACCATGTGTGTATTTTTCTTTAACATTTTTAACTTTACTTGGGAGCTTTTCTTTCACAGTCTCCACTGAAAACGGGTTACTCGCCCAGTCAGACACTACCCACTAATCAAATGTAAATAAATAAATAATAAACTACAACAGCAGCAACATGGAGGACAGAAAACACAAACAAAAAATGAATGATGAACTATTTTTACCAGCTTTCTATACTTTATTTCCTTTAGCATTATAAACACCTTACAAAAAAAGATAAAAATTATCTTTACCTCCCACTATTTCCAATGGATCAAGAGTAATTTCTGGAGCTGCATGGTCTGCTGTTCTCTGTGCCGTCGCATTTAATACTCTATTCATCACAATCACTTTTGTGTCATAGAAGATTAATCCTAGATAAAAAAGATAATTTAGTGGTGTACAGCACACAGTATATAAAATAAACAATGATACATTGTTCCCAGTTTACAACTCAGTCTCACAGATATTAAGTCTAGAAGCACTCACTGAGACATTGCAGATTGTTTTCTTGTGCAGTATTTGATTTTGTATGTAAAGAAAAGCTACTCTCAATAGTTACACACTATGGACTTAAATAAACAGAGAAGTACATAATTACACACAAAAATTAACTTATTTCCATAATGACTATCAAAACTTATCCATCATAAACCTTTATCAACCATTAACCTGCTCAAATCTTTTTTAAACCTTTTGCAATCTACAATGGAATAAGTGAATGTTGCAAAATCGAGACTTAAAACTGAAAAAATAATAAAAACATAATATACAGCAGTGACAAGATAGCTCTGAAGAAAATAGACCATCCATAAAAATGTGCCTGATCCAACATCTCTGGACTGGCACAGTATTCCAGATTTGGTCAGATTAGATCATTAAATGATTTAATTCCTATAGCTAGGTATCTAGATCTAAAATGCTCAAAAATATATCTATCTTCCTATATGGTGAAGAACAATATTAAGAAATTATGTACTCACCATAACATTCCATGTTTGTTGTCCATCTCACCTTCATTCATTGCTGGTTGGGTATGGAGCCGAGCATCGGTTCCAAGAAGGCCTAATTCAAAAGCTCGACAGCTTCCACTGGCTCGAGGCAATGCCCTATCCCATGATGCACTGAGAATAATACCCAGATCTTGTTTGCAATAAAAAGCATAAATATCAATTAACAATAAAAACTAGAATATATCAGACCCAGAAGGGAAACAGAGACTCCATAATCCAATTAAAAATAAAAGTAATACGCCCGATTCTCCAGGAGCAAAGGAGGGTGGGAAGCAAGAATGAAGGTGAGATGGAAAACAAACGTGGAACATTATGGTGAGTACATAATTTCTTAATGTTATGTTGTCCTATCTCGCCTTCATTCATTGCTGGTTGGGACAGTGTCCCTAGCACCTTCTTTCCTGGGTGGCTGAAGGGAATAAACTCTTCAGAACAGTGGACCAAAAGGAAGCCCAGTTCTGGGAGGCCATGTCCACTTTGTAATGTGTAATAAAGGTATGAGGCCTGACCCATGTGGCTGCTGCACAGAACGAATCCAAAGGTAGTCTGGACTGGAAAGCTGAAGAAGTTGAAACAGCTCTTGTGGAATGGCCCTTCACTTTGCCAGATAATTGTCTGTGAAGAGAACTGTACATAAATGAAATAGAATCTGTGAGACATTTTGACTGTGTTACTTTAAAAACTGGAAAACCTTTCATTTGATGTGAAAAGGAGACAAACAATTGGTCCGATCTTCTGAAAACTTTAGTCCTATGGATGTAGAAGTGTAACTGCCTATGTACATCCAACTGGTGTAATCTATATTCTGCTCTATTGCCATAGTTGGGGAAAACACTGGTAATTCGATAGACTAGTTTAGATTGGTCTCTGAGCACACTTTCAGGAGAAAGAAAGGATTAGTATGTAATTATCCAGATCCAATGCTAGAGTTCTTTTTCCTGATTTTTCATATTTGGAGGAAGGAGATTCAGAAGAAGGTTTGGAGCTCTGAGACCATTCCAAAGCCTCTGAAAAGGGAAACTTAAGTAATCCTCTCACAATCAACTTGTTCTTGCATTCAAGAAGCACTCTACTACTGAACGCATGGCAGAATGCACAAGATTCCTGCAAATGAAAGGCACCCAGGCAATAAACGCAATTGGTGTGCCCATCTGTTAGAGATATCTTTTGACTACATATGTCACACTTGAACCCAGACTGCTTGGATTATCTTTCTGATCCTTAGACATACCTGAGCACAACGAAAAAAACAAAAGTAGTGTAAAGCTTTTTTTTTTCTTTTGTTACCTCACAAGTAAACAAAATACCACAACTCCTACAGTAGACAGGACAGTCTAACAGGAAGTAGTAAACTATAGCAGCTACAACTACAGCTACAGCAACACACTGCAAAAAAAAAAACAAAAAAAAAAAACTAGGCTACAAAGTATAGACAAGCACAACCACACACAGGAGAATACTGACAGAAAAACGGATTCTCCTCACAACAAAGGGAACACAATTAGGATGTAGAGAAGCGGCCCTCTAACTTAAATGGGCCGCTAGGAGCCCTCTAACTTAAATGACCTCCTTAAGGGGGAGGAAAGCCCTCTAACTAAAAACGAGCTTGAGGCAGGATGGAAACTATAATAATACAAGGGGAAGACCTGACGAGAAAACGGCGACAGCCATCAACACAAAAGTACGGAGAAAACACAGACTACAACTCCTAAAAAACAACTAGCAAAAATCTAAATGTAGATTAACCATCAAAAAGTGAAACATTAGCTACAAATACACAAAAAGCGGAAACTTAGCCAAGAGGCAGCCAGAAGTCACCTGATCTGCTTGAGCGGCAAACGAGATCTGGGTATTATTCCCAGTGCATCATGGGATATGGCATAGCCTCAAGCCAGTGGAAGCTCTCGAGCTTTTGAATTAGGCCAAGTCAGAACTGATGCTTGGTTCCGAACCCAACCAGCAATGAATGAAGGTGAGATAGGACAAAATAACTTTTACAATTTGACAGCTGATGTTCAAAAATGTGAATCAACCATACCTTTCAACCGTACCAAATTCCTTCATATTTACCGGTTTTGAGGTGAAAATAATGGGGTGCCACGAATTTCCATGTGGCCCCTTTAATTTCTGGGCTTTTTTCTTTTATTTTTTTTTTTATTTTTGTTTAAATTATGCAGACATCATCAGGCATCCCACATCATCATCAACGTGAAGCGGCGTGCGTCATAACGTCAGATTCGTCAGTCTGTGCCTGGATGTATGTGGACTCTAACAGGCAGTGTGGGAGATTTAAAAAAACTAAAAAAAGCTTCTGCTGCTTAAAGCCGCAGCCTCCCCATGACTTGCACTGTGGCAGCCAACCAACGAGGATGTCACATCAATGGGAAGACAAACTTACCTGGCCCGTTTTAGGTACATGCGTTTAATTTGTGTTTGGATGTCTGAATGTGGTACCACTTCTTCAGCTGCTAAACAAGTGAGGATTTTTTACCGAATTTTGTCATCAGTAGTACAACCTGCAGCCTCATTTATTTTGCATAAGGTGCAATGTTGTCATCAAGAAGCACTTGCTGATGTTGTTGCAGGTTATGAAATAAAATACATCGGTTTGACTCGATAAACAGATCATGTTCATTCTGAGCTCAGTCATTGACAGTGATTATGGGATGGTGAAACAAAATGCTATGAATCACTAGACGATGCTACTTTACTATATCCACTGGCATACCTCTCGAGTTTTTCGCTCAATAATCTGGGTCAAAGCCAGAAATAATGGGTGGATGAGCGACTGCAATTGGGGTTCTGGGACAAGTTTTAAATATTACTTTAGTTTACTTAAAATTTAATGGAACAAAATGTTTTCATCAATGTGTATTCTCTAAACAGCAGGAAGGAAGTGTAGCAATCTAATATTTGACAGTGTAATACTGGAATGAAAAAAAAAAAGAAAACTTATGCGGGACAGACAAAAATATGTGACAAAATCAGTGATCAAGAATTCTTCCCAACCCTTTTCCTGAGTGAGTGACCAAAGGGAATGATTACAGCTGCCTACAACAGCTAAGATCGACCTATTATAGAGATCGGGAAAAAAACAGTAAGTCATACTGATGTCCGGTCCTCCCCTCTCTTGAAAATAACTGTATTTTTTATTGTACACTGGCTCCTTTCCCATTACTAGGATGGACTGTTATTTCTGGCATTGTGTTTGTTTCTTGTTAATTTGCACACTTATCGTACCTGGTTGCTCTCCCCTGCCATACTGTCTTGAGTTATGTTTCTGAATTTTCAGAGGGAATTTCTTGTACGTATTAGAGGGACACTTATTTATGCTTTGATTAGGGTCTACTTTGTACAGAATTGATTTGTTATACTTTAATGTTCCAGTGTACCCCTTCCCCTTTTTCCAATATATTTTAACAACCCATGCACATATTCTATTATTCATGGCTAAAGATATTTATAGAAATATTATTTATGTTCCTCTCTGTAGGTTTGTAGCTTAGCTTGTACTATTTAATAACAGACAATGGTTAGGGCGGGTTCTCTGTGATCTTAGTGCAAATAGTCACAGCACTTAAAAAAACACTTTGTTATGATGTCTCACACACACACACACACACACACACACACACACACACACACACACACACACACACACTGACAAATAAATGCTGAAGAGAACGACATAAGCTGAACAGGGTATTTTTTTTTTCCAGTTTAAGGTCTCTGGACCACAGATGTCCACTTTCAGGTTTTAGGTACAAGTTGAGAGGCTATTAAGCAGTAAAGTAATAAATAGCATGATGTAAAGAGTTCAACACCTTTCTGATAGGGCATAATGACAATTGTTTAGCAAAGATGACATATAATACTGCAAATAACCGGTAGCAATAATTATAAAAACAATGAATATATGGTTTGGTTGGTACATTATGAGAGAAAAAGACAAAATAGCAAAAAGGAAAAATAATGAGACAGTACCATGACAAAAGTTTGAATGCATTTGCAATAGAGCAGCACTGGAAAGGGGCAAAGGTGACATAAGCATAACTAGAAAGGAGTAAATTAAGAGAGGGAATGGGAATTGCTGATGATTTGAGAGGGAAGAAGAATAAGGGTGTGTGTCATAAAATAGTACCTTGTATACAGGTAAAACAATCAAAAGTAACAGATAATGCTAAGCAAGACTGTGGTTTTTCTAAAGGTGTTACCTACTGTTCAGGGCTTTAATGCAGACATTTATAGTACATGTATCATACTGTAGTACTAGAACATTATGTACCACTGTCATCCACAGCATCACACAGATTAGCTAGCTTGTCAGTCTGAATTGCAAATATTAAGACAGCTACTGCCGTGCCTCATAATTCTCAAATTCCTAACACAAGAAATCTGGATAAAACCTTAAATAACGAGGGAGGGCAAAGACTCAAAAACAGGGACAAATTTAAAATATTGCTCTTATAATAACAGGTTACTAGCAGTTAATTTTATTTTAATAAAATAAAATTGTATTTTAGTTTTATACAAGTTTAAAGTTTGATAAAAGCTCAAATGTTAATATAAATAAAACACTATTGTTCTGGTTACATTCTGTATTTAATATTTAGTCTGTTCTTCAATTTGAGCTTGAATGTTGGTATCCCACAATTCCAATGGTGGGTGAGGTTACATAATTATGCATGCAAATTTTTATGTTAATCAGCATCCAGATATTATGCCAGTTGTACCTACTTTTCATGGGCCTTTGTTCAGATTTCTGATGTTTCCAGGTTGAGAGGAATGGAATTGGAATCAACCAGTATCTTCAAGTCACAATAAACATTCACTATTAGTATCTTTTCCATAACAATACTAGTACGACGCCCTGCCTTCCCAGGTTCATAACTGCACATTTTATTATACTGAAAGACAGATGGTCTGCTGTAGACCACTCATACAACTGATAAAATACTGGAATTATATAATATCCTGTTCACACTTTGCAAAAGATCTAACCTTAAAGTTATTTGCTACTTAGCTATCAGATAGTTACTGGGTATAAGAAAATGAAGATCTACAGATTTATTAATTGTAGGATTAAAGTAGATCAGTTTGGAATATCGGAAAACAGATATTCCAATGGACCTTTCTGCTAAGATTCATACTTCAAGTTCTCTTGGGCAACCAAATTTCAATCCTGGCAAAATTCTGATACTCATAACACTTTTACTAGCAAACTCTCTCAAAGGCATGACTTGTGTCTAAGAAAAGGAACGTGTTTTCCAGTTTGCTTTTAAAATCTCCAATTTGTACCAATACATACTACCATCCGACACAGCAGCTGTAAATATATAAAACATTATACACTCAATGTATTCAAAAAGAATCTTCATTAAAAGTGCACCACTTTAGTGGCCCTCTGAAAAAGGTACAGCTAGACAGTGACTATCATTACAGTACCTGAATTACATTTCAGTACAGCAAAAATTTCACTTTAGATTAGGTTTCAAAGATTTGGGTGGTAAAACGTAACTGTGGCAGTTTAAAAACGTTTCATATTAACAGAAAATGCACTTCTTTATTACAACTTTACATGCATATGAGAGGTATGCGTAAACCCATGATATTACTCTGAAAAGCAACTTAACCTTACAGTAAACAACTTGCCACTATGTACTAAGAGGTTTTGAAGAAAAACACCCACAGTAACCCAAAAGTCACAAGTAAAACAAAACTAGAACCTCATACATATAAATTAAGTAGACATCAAAATGAGCACTACAACTTCCAAATATATAGTCACTGAAGCATGGCATGCAGGGAGAACCCATACAAACAAAACACTTGGGGTTAAAACAAAAGCCAAACAAATTCAAATCACATAAGAAAGGTATTGTGATATGTCAAACTGCAAACATCCTAGTAATGACAGACTCCAATACATATATCTCACTGAACTTTGGCAGAGCTATGCCTGCCTGAGGCCAGAACTAGAGACACTGTGTTAAGGGTTAATTAAGGGTGGGAAAAATGAATTCACACAGGTGATGGATGAAAGACTCCTTGCTTCTCCCCACTGTCACTTTTTTACTGGTTAGCAAAAGGAATCTACTAGTGCTATGTACAATAATTACTACTAAGCTATTCCGGATGTCATACTGCAACTCAGAGAAATATTTTCTTTCTTTCAACACTAATTCCTGCAGCAGACTTTCATATTACCTACATTTTCAAAACTACACTCAAATGATGATAATGTCAATCAATCGTCCATTTAGCTGCAGTCCTCTCTTATACAAAAGGTAACAAAACATTTGCAGGTGATTACAACCATAACTACCATTTGAAAGCATTAACTAAAACACATAATTAGGCAATTATCCATCAGCAACAAATGATCTCCATGCATACTAATGTGTATTTGACTTTTCATCAACTCAACATAATTTGTAAAAGCACTCTTTGCAGCTATAGAACAAACCCTGAGACAAAAAAACAAAGCAAGAAGAAATGTCAGTATCGTCAGATTACCAAGAAAGGTTGAAGAGGGCAAAATGGTGAACTTTGTATGAAAAGGGCTCTAAAACATACTGGATACAAATGAACCTTCTAAAACTGAATACCACCCTTGAACAACCTATGTGTTTAATTGCACTTCATTATGGAATGTGTCAACTTCATGGATTGAGAGGTAATGTTTCAAAGGGCAAGAAAATTAGGCCCAGCAGTAAAGAATGTCAGATTCCCAGTTAGCTATAACCTGGACTTCTCTAATAATGGAACACACTTTTTTGAAAAGATGCATTAAAATGTTGGGTTCAACTTTGTTTCCTGGTGACTGTCTTTACCTAATTAGGTCCACTAACTTGTAGCCTCACTTTACCAAAGACAACAAGTACCATTTTGAAAAGCTAGTGTGTGCAAAATCCAGATCCCTATGCACCTACACTCAAACTGAGTGAAACTAGAACTCCATGGTTGCTGATAAGTAGTGATACTTGAAAGACCAATTTCACAAAATTCTACCAAATCCCCAGAGTACAATAAAGGAAGAAGAATCCTTAGCTAGATACCTTAAAAAAAACTGTTCACCTATATAAAGGTATCTCTTGTCACCAACTATTGAGAGGTACGAACCCTTGGCCTATTTCTCAGATTCAGAACATGGTACTGAGGAAGGGATGGAATTTTCTGCCCCGAGATAGCTGTACTTCTGCTGGATCAGACAGAAGCTTCAATAACAACCTTAACAGTTCCAGCACTACAAACATTCCTTCCCTCTTAGCAAATTAGTGACACTTTCCTCTTGTTCTCTCCTCACATACTTAAAACCACAGTTTGAAGCATTTCGTGAGCTGCCTAACACATCTTTTTTGTTTTCTTTTTCTTCTATTTTCTTTTACAGACACCAACACAGCAGTGCCAATCTCACACCCTAGAGTTTTCTGTATGGATGACCAGTTTGTCAGTGTTTGGTTGTCTACAGTATACTAAACAGTATGTGAATATTAATAATGCTTATGATGACTAGTCTGTTAACTATGCAGAATGAAGCTGCATATTTAATATTAAACACAAGAGAAGGCCATGTTTTGAGACTTCTGGAATGTAATACTTCAGTAGGAACTGGTCCTATGGACTCCCCACTCCTAAAATACAATAGATTTGTGTTTGGACTCTTTCCTGGCTGTTATTTCAGACTGAAGTTATGGCTTAACCTAAAAGGCAAATGTGGCTGGATGACAAAGCTAATAAAAAGAAAGTAATCCTTAGAAATGCTGAAACTAACCAGAGTGAGCAGTTTAGTTGTAAAATGGTGGAAAGACAGTCTGAGGAAAAAGTGAGGAGCATGGAGGTTCAGCTGGGTCCATCAGTGACTGAAGCAATGGAACTACTGAAAGCTGTATTAAAGGAAATTTAAGCAGAATTTCAGAATCTTACCACAAAATGGATGTGTTCATGCCAAATTACAAAAGCAGCTTGAAACTGAGGAAACATTACCGGACCACTCAGATGCCATTGCCCAGCTGGAAAACAGCAATGGCAGCCTACAGGAATGGGTTCTATCTAATCTAAAGTCAGGAATGGGTTCTATCTGTAGAAACCAAACTTGAGCAACTAACGGAGAAGCGGGTCAATTTTGAGAACAGGGCATGATATAAAAACCTCCGGACTTTGTAAGGGTTCCAGAGAATAAAGAAGGCACTAATTATTCCGACTCACCTAGCAAAACAATTCCAGAAACACAAGAGCAAATTAAGGCTTGATGTGGTACAGAGAATATATCAGCTATAGCCAGCAACTAGAAATAAAAAACCTTGTCTGATCACTACCAGATTTGAGTCATATGCTGGCAAAGCAGTAGGTCCTAGCCAATATCTGGAAGACTGGAAAGGAATGTATGGTGGGAGATTTAAGGGTCTTTATTGAGCAAGATTTCTCAGTACGTAAAAGGCTACAGAAGGCTCATTTTCTTCCTGCTCTGACGGAATGCAGGTGCTAAAGACTTTGCTGCAAGTTACACCAGCCTGCATTTTAACTGCTTTTCCCTAGTGAAGACAAGACTTGTATGGATTCCCAGGATGCCTTGAGCTACATAAGTGACTTTCAAAGTCCCCATTGACAGCAAGCTGAAAAGCATGTTAACTTAGGGGATTGGCAATGGAGAAAAGGGAAGGAATGTTTGACTCAAGTGGACCCTGCGTAAGTAGCTTTTCCAATTTTCAAGGCTGCCTCTGTGAAAAAAGAGGATCGAGACTTTTTTCTAATGACCATCCAAGAATGGTGCTTTAGATAAAAGCTGACCATCTGTCAGGTGAGGAAATAATTCTCTCTATAGCCATGTGTTGCTATTAGAGACCATATTGCAACAAGCCTGGGAGAGATATTCATTGGCCGAAAGAAGGGAAAATATAGTGCATGCTTGCAATGTTTTACTGTATTTGATTTGTAAAGTAGGAAAGTTGATTTGCGTTTCATTTTAACGGGGGGTGGTAAATGGATGTAACAAGAATTTTATTCATATTTGGGACAGTATAGTGTAAGCTGTGAGTTACAATTTGCATGATAAGAGCTATCTGATAAACTTACCAATATTCTCTTCCACATCAAGACTATGCTGATAACAGGGAAGTTCTGAATCAATGACTTGAAGGGAGTGGGAGAGTAGAAATTAACAGATGTGTTTTTTGAAATGAACACACTGTCTAATGTAGTATAATAATTCTACACCTAGGAGGAGCATTTCTTCTTCTTCTTAGCAGAAGCATTCATTTTTTTCAATACACATATAATTATAGTTAGAATGTTATATAAAACATTTGTAAAGAAGTTTTTGGGGATATACTGAATGGTTTCTCAAGAAGTGCATGTTGAACCAAACTAGGCAGTATGATATGGGGAGAGCAAGACAAAAGGTAAAAAGGGGGAAATTATATATCCGATGGAAGAGTAAGAGAGAAAAGTTGTATTTTTAGATGGAATTGTAATGGGATCACCAGCCTAGTAAAGAGGAAAATAAATGTTATGTCATTAGGAAATGCACACCTGCTATCACTGTTCTGCAAGAAACCCATTAGTCCAAGGGTGAACATCAGAAATGGCAAACTAGGGAGTACAGGATGTTCACCTCATCCAGCTTTCAGAGGGCAAGGCAGAAAGAAAAGGAGTAGTACTCTTTTCAAAATGAGCAAAATCTGGAAGATACATGAGGGGATGTATGCAGGCCAGCATTTCATAATTGTCTCTGTGTATATTACAGTGCAAGCAGGGAAACAGGGGGTTGAAAAGAATTTTGAGGCTATTTTATTTATTAATTCATTTCAGTTTGATAACCAGGTAAGTGGAATAGTCGACAGACCCTTTTCAGTCATGAACCAGTCACCGTGGTGCACAACACACACAGAAAATTATAGACTAAAGAATACACAGAGCTGTACACAGCACAGCAACAAAGTAAAGACAATATAGGTATATGTTACTTACAGTTATAAAAGCAAGTGATATTATTTACAGTATGTATCATAAAGGCAGCCATTCATTCAGTGATCATTTGTTAAAAGTATAACTTGCAAGAAAAATGTGACTATAGTGTAAGCTGCAAGGACAAATCACTGTCACAGAAAAAAAGAGCTTTTGGCATCCTTAAAACAAAAGTTATGTAATCACCATAATAATAGATCTGTGCTGTCTGTTTCCATTCTTACTCAACTTACAGGGTCTTGGATCCAAGTCAGATCAGACTTGAGATGCTTTCAAGATTTTGCATCTGATGCTCAGGCTCTTCCTTTTACCCATAATCCCTGCTGTTAATTGAAATACTTCAGATCAAGTGTACCCCCAGGGAAAAAGGCAAGGATACAGAATCTACAAAAGAGGTAGTGAGAAAAACAGCTGCAAAACTAGGTCTTGATAAGGAACCCCTAGGAGACAAGGTTAAGTCAGCCGGAGAAAACCAGGAACCAGAATATCAAATTTATAAATTGCATGGAAGGAGGTCGGTGGGGAGGTGAGGAAGGACAGAAACAAACAACACAGATCTATTGTTATGGTGAGTACATAACTTTCTTATCTGATGTGTAATTTCTGTCAATTCCTCAATGTATGGGGCAGAGTCCCCAGCTACTGTAACGCTTGGGTGGTCTTATGAAAGGAAATTCCAGAGCACATCCAAACTGAAAGAGGCTAGTGATCTGAAATGTATGTCCAATTTACAACATAAAATGAAGGTGTGAATCTTGGACCAGGTGGCAGATGCACAAATGCCATCAAGAGGTACTCAGGAGGGGGCATGGCCAAGACGGCGAACAGTTAACAGCAATGATTTTAGCTCTGCTTCATTTTAACATCTTCAACAGGATCTTTACTAAAAAACTCAAAAAAGAATATTCCAAAACTTGATGGATTTACAGTTGAACATCTGCTGGAAGATTTGCTACAAAAATAACAAGTTTGAAACTCTTTTAATTGCTTTTTCCTGTCAAGATAGCTAGAAAGAACTATTTGTCTCAAAATGAGCCACTCTAAGCTCAGTGTACAGGAAAGCACAATGAAAAAAAAGACATACATGCTATACTAAGTAACATCAATTATTAATCTGTAAAGACAGATAAATTAGAAAGCAAAATGGACAATTTTAAAGAGGAATGTAATAAACAATTTGAAGTGCTGAGTGAACCTCTTAAACAATCATCATCAAATCTAAAGTATAGAAGAGACAATGTCTGATTTTGTTGGAAGATTACTTGAAAATAAGAACAATGAATTTGTTCTGAAGCAAACAACTTATTCCAGAAAAAAATAGAAGACTTAGAGAACAGATCTAGAAGGAATAACATCAGGATTTGTGTGCTTCCTGAAAAACAAAAGGGACACAGTATGATTCAATTCCTTAATACCTGGCTGCCTAAAACTTAGAACCTGCCTGAACCTTTTTCTTCTGGCACTGAAAGGGCACACAGATCACTTTCCAACTCATCTTTAAAAAAAAAAAACATTCACCAAGGTCAGTGATCATAAGATTTTTCTCAAGTCAAGATAAGGATTTAGTCCTAAAAGCTGTATGGACTAATTATCCAGTTAAAATTAAAGAAAACATTATAAGATTTGACAATGATTATTCATCAGCATTAGCAATCTCAAAGAGAAAATCATGTCTGCCACTTGTTAAAAGCTTAAAGAAAACAATATTAAAGCACAAATCTTGTTTCACGGAAAAATAAGGATTTACCTTCCAGAAGGAAAGAAGATTTTTAAAACCATGGAAGATGCGATGGACTTTATACAGAAAAATTAAATCTTAGAAAAAACAGAATAAATAAACTGGAATCTATCAACTTCTTTGAAAAGAAATAAGAGATGGTTAATAAAAGACAAAAACAGTAAAAACTGAAGGACAAATGAAAAATCAATGTATTTCATGGTTATGAATTCTTATTAATTTAAATAAGTGCTTGGATACGTATGAACAGGTACTAAATGATTTGCTTTTTACAAAGTAAATCATTTCTTTCTTTCTTTCCCTACTTCCCTTTTTAAAATGTTACAGTGTGATTCTTTTAGCTATATATGAAATTAAAGCCACTTATTTTCATTTAAAGTTTAAAAGGTTAAACTATTCATTTTATTAAAAGTTAATCGTTATCATAACTTATGTTGTGGCACTCTTTCTGATATCTTGGCATAGTTGAGTAATGCACTATTAAATATAATACAAGATGCAACAAACGTCACTAAAGAGGCATGTTAAGTTATATTCCAGGTTCTTAAAATGGTCCAGTAGTGTGCTACTGATAGTATATTTGACATGCAACACCACACAGGAAAGACATGCTATGTTATAAACAAAGTATAAAAATATAGCTTTGTACATATATAAAAGATATTATTGAAATAATTTCAAATAATTAGAATAACCTTCACACTTTTACAAGTTAAACTTGGCTCACACATAACTCATTCTTTTAATGCAAGTTTATACACGGTCTCTCCTGTTTTATAGTAAACATCTCATACAAATAGCGCTAACTGAATCATTAAATGTAATTTCTTTAAATACGATAGCTTTTTTTGTGGTTAAAACACTTTAAAATGTTTTTTGTTGTTTTTTTAGTGGTTTGGAGGGGTATGATGGATTGATGTGTAGTGGAGAGGTGGCTTAGATTCACTTGTGAGTATTTTTATGTGAATTGTAACTGACAGACTGTTTATTTTCAAGTCCTTATCATGAAAAGCAGCTTGAAACAACTTACAGTCACATGAGCACTTTTGTGATGCTGCTGGAGGTCTGAAATTCTAAGAACTGTCCAAGTTACTGCTTCCTGTCTAAAAGTAAATAATCGTAACATTTTGAATAATATGCTAAGATGTCAAATAATAGAAGTTAAATAATAAGCAAAAGACAGTAAACTGCATTCTAAATCACTGCCAGTTATTACACTGTTCTGAATGCTTGCTACTGATCGCACACTTAACATGCAATAGCACCCAGGAGTGTCATGCAATATTTATTTATTTTACATTTGTTGACTGGGCTAGTCTAACTGGATATATGTCCATTTTCAGTAGAGACCCGAGGAGATAAGCTCCAGGAAAAAACAAAACAAAACACAGCAAATAACATATAACATCATCAGTCATATATACAATGCACATTACAGGTTAACACATAATTTTCAGAGAGGGTAGAGAGGGCAGATTATAAACAAAGTATAAAATATACAGTTTCTTACACATACAAAAGTTATTATAGGAATGTTATCAAACAATTACAGTAAAATTCACAGTTTTACAAGTTAAACCTTGATCACAGATAACTATCATTCTTTTAATGCAAGTTTATATGCTATGCCTCCTTTAAAAAATCAAATTCTGCTTTACATTAAATATTTCATACAAATAGTGCTTACTGATTCACTGACTGTTACTTCTTTAAATACAATAGCTTTTTAGTGGTTAAAATACTTTGAAATGTTTTTTTTTTTTTTTTTAGTGGTTTGGAGGGGTTTGAGTGATTGATGTGTAATGTAGAGGTGGCTTAGATTTGTTTCTGTTTTTTGTTTTTTTAGTGGTTTGGAGGGGTTTGAGGGAATTGATGTGTAATGTAGAGGCAGCCTGGATTCACTTGTGAGCATTGTTATCTGAATTGCAACAGATGGACTATTCATTTTCAAGTCCTTATCATGAAAACCAGCTTGGAACAACTTACAGTCATGAGCACTTTTGTGATGCTGCGGGAGTTCTGAAAATTCTGAGAACTGTCCAGGTTACTTCTTCCTATCTAAAAGTAAATAACCATAATATTTTTAATCACATGTTAAGATGTCAATGAACACAAGTTATATAATAAGCAAAAGACAGTGAATTGCATTCTAAATCACTGTCCGTTATTAAACAGTTATGAACGCTTGCAGTATACCAAAAGGACAGTTTACATACTAGCCTATAGAAAGACACTTCTGATAAAACATTTAGGATTGTGTTTCTCTGTTACTGTCTCCTTTTGATGATAACAAAACTTAATATCTCAGAACAATTTATTATGGAAAGCTTGAATCTTAAAAGGGAAGATTTTTCAGATGTTTGTGCAGATACTATTAGACATAACATTTAAGGAAAAATAGGACTGATTCTAACAGTAGTACTAGATTAAATACTATCAAATATATAAGGGTAAATCTAAATGTTTTGTTACATGATATTCTACACTAGGATTATAGCTAAAATATAAATTCTAGGAATACACTTCTTCTTCTTTCGGCTTCTTCCCGGTTAGGGGTCGCCACAGCGGATCACCTTGTCCGCACATTGATTGGCAGTGGAGTTTTACAGTGTCGAGTTGCCAGCCCGGCGCCCAACCTTCCACAGAAGGCACACACACACACGCACACCTAGGGCCAATTTAGAGTGTCCAATCCACCTGCAGCATGTCTTTGGGATGTGGGAGGAAACCGGAGCACCCGGAGGAAACCCACGCGACCACAGGGAGGACATGCAGACTCCGCACAGAAGGCACCCCAGCCGAGGATCGAACCAGAGAACCTCTTGCTGTGAGGCGGCAATGCTAACCACTGCACCACCGTGGCCGCCCAAATTCTAGGAATACACTAATAGTACAAAATACAGTATATAAACAGAAATAGAAAGAGATTAGAATAAGTAAATATGTATACAGTTAAAGAATATAAATATGTCTACAGGTGTGGGAGGTTGACACAATAGTTAAGATGTTCACCTTATAGGCACAAGGTGCAGGGTTTGATTCTCACATAGGGTAATTGACTGGGCTTGGAATGACCCACAAGGGCAGTTAGCCTGGTACTAATTTATGAACTTATGATCCTATGAACAACTTTACACACAGTAAATAAAATAGAAAAAATAAAAATTATCAGACCTATGAATGAATAAATATGAAAATAAATGACTTCTTCCCTAAAGTACACCACGGAGATCATGTGAGGTACAGGGAAAGGTGATTGTAGAAATATTCAGTTTGGTCAACTTATAATAACAATTTTGAACACCTGTTTAACTATTCTTATTCACAACTCACTGATTTATTTATTTATTTATTTATTGCAGTTGGTTTACCAGGATAGTCCATTGGGCCTTAAAGAACCCGTTTTCAATGGAGTCCTGGGGAGAAAAGCTCCAGAAAAAAAAACAAAAATACATATAATATTCGACAGAGACAGTCTAGGGACAGAACGTTATTATTACAATGTAGTCAGAATAATGTGAAACTATTCAGATATATAATAGCAGTCATAACAATTAATACATTGAGAGAAAAAATATGTTAGCAATAGAACAATGCAAAAAATTAATACAAATTAGAGAACAAGTATAGTAGCTAAAAGAAGGATGTGATATTAAAGGACATTAAGTAGAGTTAGTTATGTGGGGTGGGAGCAAGAGCATTCCCACTGTGATGCTAGGTGTAGGAAAAGAGACTTCTTAAAGGTAGAGTGGTTAGAGGTGGTGCGGATGTTTGGTGGTAAGGAGTTCCAGAGGCGAGCAAAGCTGAATGAAAGAAGTTTTTTGCCTGGGGGATGAGTAGGTTTATGCACTTCTAGTAAATTTTGATTATTAGACCTTAGAACTCCGTTAGGTAGGTGCATTTTAAAGGCAGAGGAAAGGGAGGGACAGAGGGAAGGGTTTAGAATAAAGCTTATGGGCTAGAGTTAGTTGAGTGTAAGTTAGTTGTTTGGGAAGTTCTAGCCATTTTAGTTTATGGAGGGAGAGACAGTGGTGAGTGGAAGACTTATGGCTGGTGGCGAACTTTGCAATTTTGTTATAGCAGGAGGTAAGCTGTTTTATTAGTGAGGACTGGAGATTAGTAAGTAGTGGGGCCCCATAGAGAAGGGAGGGGATAAGGAAGGAAGTAGAGAGAGTGATTTTAGTGGCGGATGTGAGGTAGGTATTCTGTCTATAAAGCATGCCAAGTTTTTGATGCGTTTTTTTGATGTTCGTTTGTAGGTGGGAGTTAAATTTAAGTTGGTTGTCGATTTGGACCCCAAGTAGTTTGGTCTCTGACACTGTTTCGAGAGGTGTGTTGCTTTGACTAGTAATTAAGAATGAATTTATGTCGGGAGGAGTAACTTTGGAGGGAGTAAATAACATTAGTTTGGTCCTGGTAGCGTTTAGAGCTAGATGATTGCTTAGCATCCATTGCTCTGTGGAGGAGAAGGCATCTTGAGTAAGTTTTTGTAGTGAAGTGATAGAAGAGGCAGAGCAGATGATAGTAGAATCATCCGCGTATTGGATGATGCTAGAGAAAGGGACTGATTTGTGGAAGTCGTTGATAAAGATATTGAAGAGAAGGGGACCCAGTATGGAGCCTTGTGGGACTCCGGTAGGGGTACTAAGGAAGGAGGAAGTGGCTTTTTTCCATTTTACAGCTTGATTTCTGTTAGATAGATAACTAGAGAACCAGTTCAAAGAGGAGGAGGATAGGTAGAGTTTGGAGAGTTACTGTTTTTAAAATGATGCATACTAAAAATATGAGACACATTAATATGAATTAGAAGCATGAGCTAAGTGTGGTTAGTCTAATGGATAGTTTGAGTAGTAGTTTGTTTGTCTTTTTCAACAAACCAGGGATATGTTATTCCATGGTAGAATGTTTTAGGGTTATATCACTAGGCAATTTTTTATTTGTTTTGAACATTTTGTCCATAGCTGAAGACTTCATATTATTATATATAAAATATATAATAAGTTCTGTACATAAATTTGATTTCATTATACTGTGTTTTTTTCTCTCTTATATAAATGTCTGATTTTAAATGCATATATATGCAAATCTATTAATATTAATGGATTGAATAATCCAGTAAAGAGAGGGAGTATGCTCAAATAATTACAATTACATAAAGCTCAAATAGTATTTCTACAGGAAACACATTTACTTAATAAAGATGTAAATAAACTTTAATTAAAGAATAATTTGATTTTAGCAAGTTCTAGCTTTCAAGCCAAAAGAAGAGACACCCTCGTTTTATGGAAGAACTCACCAGTAATGCCTAAAAGTAAAAGATACCCATGTTGATAAAAATGGTATGTTAAGCACTATTATAAATGAGTGGAACAGAAAACTATATACACTTCTGAACTCTTACTGGATTCCAGGGGTTGGAGCTAAAGATGCAAAAAATTACTTGGACACTATAGCCTATTACATGAATGGTGAAGTCATAATGGCTGGTGATTTTAATTATATTTTATCATACAAAGATTCCACTGCAGATAAAAAGATGAGAATCACATCTTCGGCCAAACACTTAACAAATTTTGTAAATCTAATGAATTTAAAGGACATATATGAGCTAAGAAAAACAAACTCACTTCATTTTACCCATTATTCGTATAGATATGGAACACAAATAAATACTGAAAACGTTTTGTCTCAATCTGTTATCACATATCAGAGAAGTTTAAATACTTTCATGTCCATTATTGGGCTATAATCTTTATTATTTTAAAACTGACAATTTAATACATCACAGGAGATTACCAGGGTACATTATTGAAATAAAAGGATTCAAGGATTGGTATGTTAAAGACTTCAAACATTTCCTAGAAATAAACATGAATGGTGAAGTATCTGACATTGTTCTGTGGGACTGACTAAAGGCTTACTTAAATGAAATTGTTACAAGCTGGTATATTATTAAAACAAGAGAATGGGACAAAAAATTGAATACACTACAGGCCAAAATAGACATGCTAAAGTTAAATCTAAAACTAAATGCCATCATCACTCGGTGTGAACTTAAAACTTAAATGTAAAATATGTTGAAATTCTAAATCATAAAGTTTCAATAAACCTGGAAAAACAAACTTCATGCATATTCAGTAAATCCTTTAACCTTGCATAAACATGCTCTTAGAACAAAAAAAAATTAGTAAACTAAATCATATCAAAGAAATTATAACCCAGGTAAACAATAAAAAAGGAAAGAACAGATATTAAAGGTATTCTTGAAGACTTTAAAATATTTTATGAAAATATAAACAACACAAATAATCTAGATGATGATATATAGTTAAAACTTTTAGAAGGGAAAATATAAATAACAAGTGAACAAATAAAAAATGACAGACTATTCACATTAACAGAAATAAAAGATCGATTTAAAAAAGTTAAAAAAAATAATAATCCAGCAAGACAGAGGGACTCCAAAGCAGCCAGTTTCAATAAAAAACTTATATTGCTGACACCACAAGCGCTTTCACGGACTAAGCTGCTTCTTCAGGTAATGTCTATCAAACTAAAAAAACTCAGTTTAAATACCATATACTACTTCCTTTAATTAATCATGACATCAAGGCACTCAAATTATTTAAACAAACTGTCACATAAAATCATATGCATAGCGCTTAAGTACAGAAATCATAATACATTCATAAAAATGCATATGTAACAAATATATATATATATATATATATATATATATATACATATAATTAAGCAATAACCCACGTGTGGGTGTGGGTAATGCTAGATTTACCCACGGTCGGTGTGGTTTGGTCACGAGGTCGAAGCCCGAGTGACCAAAGCCAACTGTGGGTAAATCTAGCATTACCCACATCCAGACGTGGGTTACTGCTATTATACGACGACAATTAAGAAAAAAAATACTTACTTTTCTTAAATAATGCCTTTGTATAATACCTGCATGGTGCCCTTTCGCGGTTTTCTGCTATCCTGGGGCTTTTCTGATGTACTGCGCTTGCGTATGCTTATGCAGTACATCAGAGCTGTGTAGAGGAAGCAACAGAGAAAGGAAGATCTCCGTTGCTTTTTTATAAGATATCTTGCTATGTTAAACGTATAACATAGCGAGATTACAGCAACAGAGATCTTCCACTCTCCGTTGTTACCTAACGCAAACAAAAAAAAAAATCAAGACTTATACTAATGGAAAAAGTCCGGACGACCGGACCTTTTTCCACTAGTATTTGTCAGATTTACAACTGGCACGCTGGTTGAGCTGGCCAATCTGCATGCACGTTTTGAAATACTAACTGGCAGCCATTGTATAATTACATATATAAAACATAAAAAATACAATAATACATAGGTAAAAAAAACATTCAACGTTTAAGGTTCCTAGATTTCAGCTTAGGTTTTATAGGGACTGCATAATTGAGTCCATGCCCACTATCATCTCTTAATCTAATGATCCACTTAGACTCAAGTTGCTCAGTACTGTTCCTGATGTCACCTACTCTTAATGTCTCGTGCACCCCTCCCTATAACCAAAAACTTAAAAGTATGCTCAGTACCACTGACATTAGTTTTATTGCCTTTGCCAATATGATACAGATGTTCCTTTATTCTTTCTCTAAGTATTCTATCCATCTTGCCTACACAACATTTTGAACACAGTAAACAGTCGGCCAAGTAAACAACATAGAAGGTGCTACAAGTAGCAAAACATTTGAACCTATATATTCTATCCTGGTCAGGGTTTTTAAAAGTAGAACTGCTGTCAATGTAAGTGCATACACTGCAAGTGCCACATGCTAAAGTGGCATTACTGCTATATTCAAGTTTTTTCCTTGAGTAACATAAGGTCCTTTTAAGGATTTCATGTTCCTAAACAGAAACCTGGGGGTGGGCTCTATCACTCTGGAAATATCTTTGTCTGTCATAAGGACTTTCCAGTGTTTCCTAATAACATTCATGCACATGGAAAGATTACTAGAATAATGTAGTGGTACCCTTAGTTTACACTGTTTGTTCCTATTATACATTACTCCATCTGATGCAGGTTTTGAAAAATAAGGTTTAGCTGTGGTCGTCCTCAAGCTTTTAACCTTCTCTACATTTTCAACTATTTCATAAACTAAAATATTATTACTGGTACAATCTGCATGAAACCTGGGTAAAATTCTATTGCCACTGACAGGATGTACAAAAGCTGTTCTTCCAGATACATGGCTGCAAGCCATGCAGGACTCACAAGGGTGGGTACCTATTTTACTAGATAAATTATTATTCGGTACTCTCTTAGGTCCGTAGAATAACTGATGTTTTAAAGAAAGACTATTTTTAAAACAAAAACTAGGAGTAGAGCCAATAAGCTCTCTAATCTTGTTATCAGATATAAGGATGTGCCAGTTTTTCCGTGTAACTTCACAAATTCTCCCTATATCATTTGTGTAAGTTAAAACAACCCTCACTTTAATATCTTAATGATTGTTATTCACATTCTTTAAAGAGCTACTACAAAAATATGGTCTAGCAACATGTTTACGAGCTTCATTAACATCACCAATCGAAGAAACCAGCTCTCATCTATAATACCCTCTTTCCACTAATCCATCTAATAGATGAACTATGGATTGATCAAAGCTTTTATCATCTGTCTACAATTTAGATAAAGTACAGTTGTGTACACTTACCATAAATGTAGATGCTCGAGTGTATTCACTTTTGCAGTCATTACATTTGGGTAATCTGCTGGCAGGTTGCCCTCTGTCGGCCTGATTAACAAAGTCTTGGGTCCTGCGTTGGTTGCTGTCCCTTCTTCCATGATGTCAGGTCATCAGGGGTATAAAACATGCAGCCGACGCCATTACATCATATTTTCTTGCCCCAGATGTCAGGTGCCTCCCTAATGGGGAGCAAATAAACAGAAAAACACAAAGGTATATCTCCAACCAAAAGCAAATACACCAAAAAGGCTTTTAAGCATAGTAAAGGAAAGGAGAGGTATAGTCAGAAAAAACTAGGGGGCTGGAGGGAGGGTAACCAGGATTGCAATGGTGAATACACTCGAACATCTACATTTATGGTAAGTGTACACAACTGTACTATGTTCTTCATGTTTCACTGTTGCAGTCATTACATTTGGGTAGATTCCCAAAGCTATGGTTGGGAGGAGGAGTTTATACAGCATTAGGGCCAGCTTTAAGGCCCTACAAGACAGCAGTGGCAAAGCCAGCTCTGGATTTAGAGAAAATTGGTAAATGATAGTGCTTGGTGAAAGTATGTACAGAACTCCAGGTAGCAGCTTCTAGGATATCCCTGGTAGGAACACCTCTAAGAAAGGCTGTAGAAGTAGATGCAGCCCTGGTGGAGTGAGATCTGATCCCCATGGGGGATAGGTTTTTCATGGTGCTTACAGCAGAAATGAATGCAATGGCTTATCCATTTAGAAATGGTTTGTTTTGAAATAGCCTTCCCCTCTCTGCCCTGCAGCAAATGCTACCAGCAATTGTTCAGATTTTCTTTGAGATTTAGTCCTGTCCAAAGTAGAATCTTAGTTGTCTGTACACATCCAAGGAATGCAGAATCCGTTCCCCTTTGTTCTGTGGATTGGGGTAGAAGGTTGGCAAATGAATGGACTGATTAAGAGCCACACTGGAAACTACCTTGGGCATGAAGGATGGATTGGTCCTGAGAGATACCCTGTCCGCATGAAAGATGATGAAAGGCTCCACAGCCATAAGGGCCTGTAATTCAGAGATCCTTCTAGCTGAAGTGATTGCTAAAAGGAAGGCTGTTTTCCAAGAAAGAAATTTTAAGTCTGCAGTAGCAGCTGGCTCAAAAGGAGGTAGAGTGAGTTTTTCCAAAACAAAGTTAAGGTCCCAGGCAGGGGTAGGAGCTCTCCTGGGTGGTCTCAAATTTTTTGCCCCTCTGAGATACTGCTTGAGCAGAGGATGAGAGAATAGGGGTGGTTCTGTGTTATAGTGAGCTGAAATAGTTGAGGCGTGGATTTTTATGGAGGAAAAAGACAGGCCCTTGTGAAGCATCTCAGTTAAGTACTGCAAAATCTGAGGTAAATTGGGCACTGCTGTGCTCATCCCTAAAGATTGGTTCCAGGCACAGAATCTTTTCCATTTGTCAGTATAAGATTTTCTAGTACTAGGTCTTCTCGCCTCCAAGATGACATCCATCACAGGTTTGCTGAGGGATGATAAGGGTGAATTTAAGTGATTAGCCAGGCTGCAAGGTTCAATGATGGAAGCTGAGGGTGCACAATTTGGTTCTCCTGCTGAGACAGCAGGGAAGGGGGTCTGAGGCAGGTGCCATGGAGATATTTGCGACACACTGCACAGGAGGGGATACCAGTGTTGGCGCAGCCAGTCTGGAGCAATCAAAATCATCCTTGGTTTGTCCTGTTTGACTTTTAGTAGAACTTTGGAGAGCAGAGGCAGAGGGGGAAAGGCATAGACTGATAGGTTTTTCCAGCTGAAGGACAGAGCATCCACTTTCCAGGCTTGTTTGTGGACAGTCCTTGTGCAAAACTTGTCCAACTGGTAGTTCGGGGGTGGGTAAATAGGTCTATGTCTGGGCTCCCCCATTCACTTGTCAACATATTGAAAATCCGTGATTCCAGTTTCCACTCGTGTGGATCCATGAGGTTTCTGCTTAGCCCGTCTGCCAGTGTATTCAATTTTCCTGGCAGGAATTGAGCATGTAGATGCACTTGGTAGCTCAAGGCTGTTCCACAATGCCATGGCTAGTCTGCAGAGGGGATAGGAATGTGTACCCCCTTGCTTATGTACCACATAACCATGGTGTTGTCCGTCTTTACCATTAGTTGTCCTGGAAGAATGTAGTCCTTGAAGGCTGTCAGAGCATTCTGTACAGCTAACATTTCTTTTTGAATGATATGTAGGTGCATTTGATTTGGGTTCCATTTGCCCTGAATGCACTTCCCTGCCAGGTGAGCCCCCCCCTGCCCTGAATGCACTTCCCTGCCAGGTGAGCCCCCCCCTGCCCTGAATGCACTTCCCTGCCAGGTGAGCCCCCCATGCATAGTCTGATGCATCTGTAGTTAGGGTTTAGTCGGCAGGGGGTAGTGTGAATGGTAGTACCTTGTTTTGGTGGCAGGCTTCTGACCACCATAGGAACTCTAGGCGTAGGCACGGTATGATAGGAATCATTGTTTCCAGGCTGTGACAATGTTGACTCCATAGACTTTTTAAATACCACTGTAGTTTCCTCATATGTGGTCTTGCATATGGAATTAAAAGAATGCAGGAGGCCATGATCCTCAAGGCTTGCAGTATTTGTCTTGCAGATAGCAGGGTTTTTGTGGCCACTTGTTTGAGGTAAGTTACCAAATGAATTTGCTTCTCTGGCATGAGGAAAGCCATCTGGGCAGTTGTATTCAAGTTTGCACACAGGAATGTAATCTGTTGACAGGGTGCCAGTTGTGATTTCTTTCCGTTTATGGTGTACCCCAGACAAGTTAGAACCCTTTTTACAAATGTCAGATGATTTAGAAGTATGCCCTGGTTTTCTGCCTGAATTAGACAATCGTCCAGGTATGGGTATATTTGAATATTTCTTTGCCTGCAAAATGCAATAACTGGAGCCAGGCACTTTGTGAATACCCTGGATGCAGTAGACAAGCCAAACGAACTGATAATGCAAGTAGCCTGCTTTGACACGTAGGTATCTTATGTAAGACTCCCTGATTGGGATGTGCAGGTATGCTTCTTTTAAATCCAGAGTTGCCAACCAGGCGTCTTTACCTAGCATAGGAAGTAACTGGTGAAGAGTCAGCATCTTGAATTTTGGAATCTCCAGAAAGGTGTTTAGAGTAGACAGGTCCAGGATTGGATGCCATGATTTGTCATTTCTGGGTACCAGAAAAAGCCTGGAATAGAAACCGTGTCCCTTTTCCTCTTCTGGTACCAGATGAATAGCCCCCATGCTTAAGAGGGAAAGTACCTGTTTTTGAGCCTCTGCCCACCTGTTTGGTGTTGGCAACGTGTGGAAATGAAATCTGTATCCCTGGGACACTATATTTAAAACCCATTTGCGCTGGGTTATGAGTTCCCAGTTATTTGCATGAAGAGCAATCTTTCCCCCCAAAGGGGTGGTTAAAAGATAAGTGCTTGGTAATTTTAAAAGGAAGTCATTGAGACTGTTTACTATAGGGGGGTGTCCTGTTATTTCCAGATTTGGAAGTGGAGGCCCCCCACTGCTTAGTTCTGAGAGTCCCCTGGGACTGAAACCTAGGGCTTTTGATGTGTCTGTGTTTGGCTTGAGAGGATCTGGAAGGGGCTGGAAAGGACCAATTCTTCGTAGGCCAGTGCCTACTAAATCTTGGAGGTTGCACTTGTAAGAAATCTTTAACAGTTTGCATAGATTTAGCTTTATCTAACATTTTTTTTTAGAACTTCTTCAGTCTTATTGCCAAACAGGTGGTCCTGATTTAAAGGACCATCCAACAATTTAGCTTTAACATGATCAGGCAAAGATTGCTCCTTAAGCCAAACATGACTTCTAAGCACAGACCCAGTAACAGCAGCCCTGCAGGAGGCCCCTAAAGAATCAAAACCACATTGCAAAGTATGTTTTCCGACTTGTTCAGCAGAATGGATTAAATCCTGTAAATCTTTATTCTCCACACAGTCAGGAATCAACATCATTTTCTGTTTAAGCAGTCCAATAATATGCTGTTGATATTTTAACATATGAAATTGGCAGTTTAAAGCTCTGATTGCCAAGGTTGAAGAAGTATAAACCTTTTTACCCCATCTATCCAGCGCCCTGAAGTCTCTATCAGAAGGGGTAGGATTTTTAGCAGTAGAAGCCTTAATGCACTTGGGTCCCTGAGAAATGGTTTCTGGATCTGCAACAGGATTTTTGAAAAGGAAATTGTGGGACTCAGGAACCCTGTAGTATCTGTCAGGTTTACTAGGAGCTGGAGGCGGGAAATCGGGGGCCAAACTGGATTCCGAGAACACATCATTAACAATGTCTAGTACAGGAGGTATAGCCAAAGGCATATGCTGAGGTAGAAGAAGGAAATCCCTAAGCCTCTTTTTTGAATCAGAAAATACCTGGCTTTCCCAGTGGAAATGCTCCCTTAAAGTATGTAAAGTTTCCCCAAAAGAAAAATCCTCAGGAGGGGAAGAAGAGGGAATGGAATCCTCTGCATCAGAATCCTCATAAGTAGGTATGGACAAATCCAGGTCATGAGAAGAGTCAGAAAAAACAGAATCCTGATCAGAAGATTCATAATCAAGCTCAGCCCTAGGACTCTTGGGGGGGGGGGGGGGTTTGACTACCCCTGATTAGAGTAATTAGATCTTCAGCCATTTTTATAATTTGTTTTTTAGGCATATGGGCCTGAACATGTGGCCTGGGCGTTGGTTATTTAGACATGGATCGAGATTTAGGCCTTAGTAATGAAGGCAGTTTCGATTTAATATGCAAGTTTGTAGGCCTGAATACACCCTCAGAAGCCGGTGCCTGCACAGTGGCTCCAGACCCATCCAAGGTAGAGACATCCGCGGGTTCCATAGGTGAAGCATCTCGCGGCATACCGGACTCCGAATGGGTCTCAGTAGAGGCCTGCGAATCAGAAGTAGCGGGTATCAAGAGCTGCGAAAGCACCTCATCATTGAGTACGGGCAAACTGCCGACTGGCTTAGGAGAAGCGTCGTCGGCAGTTTTGAACCTTGGAGGCCTGTCTCTGTCTTAATCTTTGCATTTTTTCAGAATCCCAGTAGTCGGACAGCTAACCGACGACATTTCTGGGTAATTATACCGAGAACCAAAACATTTAGAGGCAAAAATGTACCGACGACGGACAGTGTGCTGATTAAATAAAGCACAAAACTGACAGCAAGGTACATCGTGGTCAGGGCCTAGGCAAGGAATACAGTACGAATGAAAATCTTTATGAGGTATTTGCTTTCCACAAGTAATGCAATTATTAACTTTTACTGACATCGGTAAGGAGCAAGAAAAAGTTTCCCCAACGGGGTACTTAGCTTTAAGTTGAAGACTTCGGTTCTGAAACTAGAAAATGAAAATTTCAGGAGTCGGCTGACCGGCACTTGCAAACTGCTTCTGCTTCAGGCACTGCACTGCAAGAAAGACTGATGTAATGGCGTCGGCTGCATGTTTTATGACCCTGACGACCTGACGTCATGGAAGAAGTGACAGCAACTGACGCAAGACCCAAGACTTCGTTAATCAGGCCGACATAGGGCAACCTGCCAGCAGATTACCCAAATGTAATGACCGCAACAGTGAAACACGAAGAACATTCTCAACGCTTGACTTCTAGCTATATTATGATAGACAAGTGTAGGATGCATGCTGGTCCGATGCAAAAGATTGTTACGCCAGCATTCCTTCCTATGCAACCTAGTCTCAAAAAATTCATTATCTGTTTTAATCAAAAGCAAACCTAAAAAAAACTATAGCATCAAAGGCTACGTTTACTAAAGTTAAACTAGTCATACTCTCAAGGTAACATACAAACTGGTCCAGTAACTCAACAGTGCCTTCCCATAATAAAAAAATGTCATCCACAAAGCGCTTAAAATATTTCAAACGTGTCAAAAATCTATGGGTTCCAAAAACATAATCCTCTTCACACTGTGCCATGACACAACTGGCGTAGCTATTTGCACATGCAGTGCCCATAGCCATGCCAATTTTCTTTAGGTAAATACATTCACCAAAATAAATGCATTGTTCTCTAGCACCATATCTAAAAAAGAACAAATCAAAAAATCTGAAAAAATTTGTATCATTCAAATAATGGCTATGTCTATGAAGATATGATCTCATAATGAATGTTCTCTCTACACCTTCTAAATTCAGAATAACAGTAAAGAGTATAACACATGCCTAGTGTAACTAAACAACACCGGGACACATCAGACTGTGTAACACAATCGTATAAAGTTTTAAGAAAGTGCTGTGTGTCTCTTAAAATAGCAGGAGCACTGTCAACAACAGGTCTCAGTTTGTGCTCAACAAATATTGATAATGATTGAGTTAACCAACCTGTACCCGAAACTATTGGTTGTAATGGTGGATCAAGTAAACTCTTATGGACCTTAGGGAGGCCATGAAATTTCTCAACCTTTAGATATAAATATCAATCTTAATCTATCAACCTATTCATTAACACATCATAAAGCTCATTTTGTAGATATCTAATCATCCTATTAATCGCAAAGGTGGTGATAGTTAAATACACATTATCATCAGATAAAATATCTTGCATTTTACTCATATAAAACTGCCAATCTAAAACTACTACAGCCCCCACCTTTATTAGCAGGGCATATCTGTATTAACTCATTGTTTTTAAATTCATTCAAAGCAGTCAACTTCTTCATTAATCATTTTATAAAATGCAGAGGTTTGTTTTTTTCAAGTGCAGTATACAATTCTTGTTCACACATCTTTAAAAAGGAGTCAACAGAAGATTTTTACTAGCACCTGCATTCATCAGAAAAATGATTTTCAACATCACATTCCATGCATAGAGTCTTAATTGTAATAATACATCACATACCTTAGAGGAGCATGAAAATATAAAAGAAAGACCCTTGTTCAGTACATTCAATTGTATCTCTGTTAGCTGTACAGAAGATAGATTTATCACTAACTATTCATTGTAACTTGCTTCCCTTTCACTGCTGAAATATCTTGCTCCATGGAAAACTTCCACTTCCTTCTGTCTCTGCTGATGGAGTGCCTCCTCAGGGGCACCTCCTTCTGCTTGATAGGTAGTGGTAGCACCAGAAAAGAAGAATTCAATAAATAACAAGAAGATTTCTTTGGTCTTGCTCCAAGCTCAGTGGTTGGCAGCCCTTCACATATCACATCATTTGATGATCATCTTAATAAGGCGGAAACTCGATCACCAGTGGTTAGAACACTAATCCCACCTTTCTCAGACTAGAAACTACTGATTGGGGAAGTCACAACTACCAGTTCAGTAGTATCAACTTCCTGATGCTTATTAATCTCACGTTCAGTACTCTAACTGGTACCAGCAAGAGTCTTATTCATGATAACCCCTACACAGGTTCATAGCCACACAAAAATATGTCCATTCACAAACTCATTGTAGTCACGCTCCAACTTTTTGGATTTCAGCTGTTTAAGTTTATTTTCGTACATAAAAACATTAGCATAAATATCACCCAACTTTAATGAATACGCCTCCGTCTTAAACTTCAATCTAACTTCGATCTAATCTCTTTAAGGAGGTTTTCTATTTCAGCAAGCAGGTCAGTCTCAGTTGGTTTAAAATATTCAACAAGTAGACGTATATAATTAAAGCTCAATTCAAGACTGAGCTCTTCCCATTTATGCAGTAACTCAGAGAAATGTGTATCGTATGTCGGTATCTTCAGAATGCGTAAGCTTCTAGGAATAATCATAAAGTGTAAGCAGGCTTCCAAATGAAGCCTCTGCCATTGGCATCATTTTAACTGATACAATTTGTTCTGTCTTCATATAAATCTTAAATTAAACTTAAAGACTTGCTTGAAGAATATTAACTGTTACTGATATGGATAACTATAATGTACTGATCAGCTGTGGACTTATGTAAATAGTTTGTTTTATAATTGATTTATTTGTTTTAAAACCAAATAAAAAAAAAAAAGAGGTACCCTGGAAAAGAATACTGTCGATAAAGTGAATGACCTAACAGAATGGGGTTTTGGGAGAACAGGCAAAGACAGCCCTATCTGCATGTGAACATAAGAAATACACTCAAGACAACCAATGGGAGAGTGTAACCTTGGATACTCCTTTCCCTTTCTGACAGGGGAGTAGGAGAGAAACAACTGATCAGTTTTCCTGAAAGCTCTGGTCTGGTGTAAACAGAACCTTAACTGGCGGTGAACATCCAGTGAGTGGGATGTGTATTCACCTTGTTTTGGAAAAAACATGAGCTTTGTGGATTAGTTGATAGAGGATGCAGAAGCTATGTTTGGAAGAGAAGAATGGTTAGTTCTCAGACTCACGCTGTCTTTGTGAAAAAACAAGTACAGTGGTTTTGCTGACAAATCATGGAGCTCATAAATTCTCCTAGCAGAAAGTAACAGCAACTAAGGAAGTTTTCCATGAGAAAAATTTTAAATCAACTCTGTCAGCTGGTTCAAAAGGAGAACTAGTTAAGGTTTGCAGTAAAATAGCAATATCCCAAGGAGGTAATGGGTCTTTAAGTGAAGGTTATAATAGAAACGTTCCTCTAAGAAAAGTTTTGGATAGTCTTAAGGATGCAATACATGTGATTCTCTCCAATGTGAAATAACAACATGTCCTCTAATTGTACTTTGATAGTGGAATAGCTGGCAACATTTTGAAAAAAGGTCTGCCAAGAATTCCACGATCAATGTGGGGGGGGGGGGGGATGAAAAAGGATCAAGATTGTTCTCAACTGTCCAGCAAAGAATCTTTTCCATTTACGTTTGTAAATCTTATATGTATTTTTTTAAGAAGAAGTTGAAATATGAAAAACAGAAGATGAAAACCTGTACTATTTAGCCATCACTGGAACTGCAGAAACCAAGAGGTCAATTTGAGGGAAGGAATGCCTGGGATAGGCAACCCCAATGGATGAGATAACAGATCTGGAGCAGAGCCCAGCACCCAGGAAGGATGAACTAGATGAAGCCAGAGGAATGGTAACCATACCTGTCAAGGCCAGCATGGGGCTATGAGGATGAATGAGACCATTTGCAAAAATGTTGGAATCAGAGGAATGAGGGGAAGGCATAAAGGAGTCCTGGGGGCCAAATGTGGGACAGAGCATCCCTTGGTGACTTCCCCTCTGGATGGATCAGAATGAAGAACTTGCTGCAGTTGGTGTTGAGGGGAGATGCACAGAGAGCACAGAAAGGTCAGCCTCAAAGGCTGAATATCTACTCCATGACAGGTGGCTTGAGGAACGACTCATGACGAAGAAGGATAGAACTGCTCAATTTTTCCATTAGCACACTAGACTTGCCCAGAATATACACTGCTATTAGAAATTGGAGAGAAGATATTGCCCAGTGCCACACTCTCATGACCTCTCAACATAACAGGTAAGATCTGGTTCCTCCCTGTTAGTTGGTGTGCCAGACAACTGCCTTGATGACTGAAAGAACAGACATGACATCTATGGGAAAAGTGTCCTGAAAGGCTTGCAACTCTAGGAGGACAGCGCTCATCTCCAATACCCTGATGTGAAGTCTGGCCTGTTACTGTTACCATGAGGTTTGCACAGTCTTTCACAAGGAATGACTCCCTAACACCCCAAGTGGGAACCATCCATGGTAACCGTGACTTAGGGAGGAGGATGTTTGAAAGGACATCCCTGTAAAATGTGGTGACTCCAACCACCATCGGAAATGTGTTCTGCAAATCTCCATTGAAAACTACTTGAAAGGACACAAGTGGTTGTCTTATCGACCACTGGACTGCAAGAGTCCACTGATGAACTTTCATGTAGTACCTAGCTAGGGGAACCATGGTAACTGATGCTGCCATTGATCTTAAGAGATAGACAACTGTTCTTGCTGATGGCTTCGGAAAGGAAAGGACTGTTAAGTTTAATGGTGAATGAATAATACACAACGTATCCAACACTCTAGTCATAGGTGACTCTATAGTCAGGCACACTGATGTTCCACTCACCAGGCTAAACAAGGAGAAAGTTATTGTCAGCTGCCTGTCAGGTGCCAGGATCCGCCACTTAACGCATGCACTCAAGTCACTCCACAAGTACAAATATGACTGTGTCATTGTCCATGTTGGTGTGAATGACCCGAGACGTACCTCCCTGGACTACATGAAAAAAGACATGGAGGAGCTGTCCAATCTTGTAGCCCAGGCAAGTATGACCCTAGCAATGAGTAGCATCCTGCCATCACCCAGAATGATACCACAGTATAAGGAAAAAATGATTGACTTCTACAATTGGCTAAGCTTCTGGTGTCATTCTAAGGGGATCCAGTATCTATCTGCCTGGGATGACATGATCGACAAACCATGTTGCTTTGCCAGAGATGACCTGCACCTATCGCCCTTGGGATTCCAGATACTGGCTAACGCTCTTGCCACCCCTATAGTGCCTTTTTTAGGCAAGATTCAAATGACAAATTCACTACTGTAACAGGAACAAACAAGCAAAATCTGAGGGTAATGCTACTTAATGCTAGAAGTCTAAACCTCAAAATGCACTCACTCAAGACACTCCATAAAATGGAGAACACTGACATCTGTGCAGTGACAGAGACCTGATTCAAGGCTCCAGAGAGCACCCCTGCATTACCAGGCTATAATTCATACCACACCTTTCGGCCACCTAACCTGGACCGAAGCACTAAAGGTGGAGGCGTGTCCATATTCATTAAGGATATCCACACCTCCAGGCTAGTTGCTCAGCATAATGCATCCGAGATTATCCAAGTGCAACTAACTCTGGGCAAGACCGCAATCCAAACTGTAGCTTGCTAAAGATCCCCCACCATGCCCCAGGATTCCAACTCCTCATTTCTTGATACACTGGAAAATAGTAGGGTACAACCTAACACCCTAATAATGGGTGATTTCAACTACCCCACTGGGAAAACTACTCATGTACCAACTCTTGTGCTCAACGTTTTCTGGAATTCATAAATTCCAATGCCTTGGATCAACTTATCCACACCTCCACCAGGGGCAGCAATATCCTAGACCTGGTCATTACGAACATGGGCAACCGGTGTTTCACACCAGAGGTCAATTCCTCGTTGGTCAGATCCGACCACAAGCAAATCACCCTAGACATCCACATCCTACCCCCATCCCCCATTAGGGAAACCAGCATAAAAAATGTCTCCAAAGCCAACGTCACGCTTCTTAAGACAGAAGTGGTAAACTTCACGACACCTATGCTGACGGACAACAGAGGTATGACTGCTGAATCCTATACAATTGTACTTTATAAGCATTTACATGAGTGCATGGATCGTGCAATCCCTAACAGAACCAAGATGCTATCCTCCAAAAAAAGGAAGCCAATCTGGTGGTCCCCTGCCATAAACAAACTCTACAACAGAAGAAAGAAACTGTTGCAAAAAAGAGTAAAATCCCATGATTGGAGGAACTCCGTGGTCAGCCTCAGTAAGAAGCTGAGATCCCTCATAAAATCCTCCAAAGCTAGTTACGAAAACAAATTCACCACCGATTCTACCGATTCTAAAGACAACCACAAAGCATTCTATAGCTATGTCAAGAATCTCAATGGCAACACTCAGATCTGCTCTGAGTTACAGCACAATGGCACTAAATATACAGAACCAACTGATATTGCCAACATCCTGGCAGATAGGTTCAGTGCTAACTTTACCCCTCTCTCATCCCCTAAAGGGCCCATTTCTATAACAGAAGAATGCAAAGTTTCTGTAAACATGGCTGCACAGGTAAAAAACACACTCTCCAAAGCCAAGAACACAGCATCCATGGGACCTGACAACATCCCAGGCTGCGCTCTACATGAACTACAGAATGAACTGGCACCCCATCTAAGTACCATGTTCAATCATAGCCTCACCTCAGGCTTTGTGCCCACTGAATGGCGCACAGCAACGGTTATCCCACTCCAAAAAGGGGGAGCCACCATGGAGCCCGGGAACTACCGCCCCATTAGCCTGACGAGCCTGGTCTGCAAGGCTATGGAAGGTATCATCATGGAACTTATAAACAATGACAATGGTAATTTCAAAACTCTGTACCCTACCCAGTTCAGGTTTGTAAAAGGCAGATCATATCTCCTAAACCTGATAGACTTCTTTGAAGCGGTCACCAAAGCCATAGATGAGGGTAAGGTGGTTCACACAGCCTATCTAGATCTCGCCAAGGCTTTCGACACCATCCCCCACTTTGGAATTATACACAAACTCACTAAACTAGGTATAAATCCCTATGTCACAAGATGGGTTGCCAACTGGCTCAATGACGGAACCCACATTGTGAAAGTAGTACTCTAAATCCAACTTCAGACCAGTGACATGTGGAGTAACACAGGGTTCAGTCCTAGGTCCTCTCCTGTTTGGTATCTACTTCTCTGAAGTACAGGCTACCACAGAAGGTCTTTGGCTAACAAAGTTCGCAGATGACTGCAAACTAGGAGCCATAATCAAAACTCCTAACGATGTGGACATCCTACAAAAGGGCCTCACTGAGACACATGCCTGGTGTCAAAACCATGGCCTCAAGCTCAATGCCAAAAAGTGCATCGTCATCCCTTTTTGTAAAAACTCTGTACCCATAAACTACCACATAGGCGGTAGTCTACTTAACATCGAAATTGTGATAAGAGACCTTGGGACACAGGTGGACAGTAGTCTCTCCTTTGATAATCACATCGCCACAGTAGTCAGGAAATCCTTTTACATGGCACACCTCATCACAAAAGGTTTCTCATCCAGGAAAAAAGAGGTCACTGTTCCCCTCTACTCGTCACTCATTAGACCCATTATAGAGTACAACGCCCCCTTTGGTATGTACCTCACAAGACATCTAAAACAACTGGAAAGGCCACAGAAATACCTCACAAAGAGGATTACTGGCCTCAAACAGATGCCCTGCGCAGACCGTCTCAAAAAACTCCAGCTTTACTCTGTCGCATATCGCCTACTCAGAGGCGATCTCTGCCTAACATAAAGCTATGTCAAACCCAGAGCTGTTGGACATACTCCGCTTAAAGAAATCCCAGTCCCTCTGATCTACATGCTCTAGGGACCTAAACCTTGTCACCACAATAAACAGAACATGTTGGAGGGATAGATTCCTGTCCCAGAGACTTCCCATACTCTGTAACAAACTACCTATCTATATCAAACAAAGCTCCTCATTAGCACTCTTCAAGGAAAATCTTGATGACTGGATGGGAGATAGGAAATTCAGCCCGGGGATCACTTCTGTGGTTCTGCTTGACAGGGGCACAGGAAAATAATTTTCTTGGGTGGCAAAAGCCAAGGTACCGTTTGGCTAGGCTTATATAGGCCCTAGGGCCAATAGCCTAGTACCTATCTATGATCCTATGAATACAATTCTTGTCTACTGGAGTCTTGTAATTTGAAGTTCGTGTCCGACTGGGATCCTATAAATTTTAAAGATAAGAGTTGGGCAAAATCTGTACTTTTCTAGGTTGACTGTAATGCTCAGGTCTGAATGCAGGTGGAGCAAGGAGTCCCTGGCCTGTATAAGTAGAGCCTTGGTAGGGGTGATAATGAGACAGTCTGTGTAAGAAGACGTGGAACTCTTGCAGCCATAAATAAGCTGCAATGACAGCCATGCAATTGGTAAACACCCTGGGGGCTGTGGTGAGACCAAAGGGCAGAGCTCTGAACTAAAAATGTCTGGCTCCCAGCTGGAAGCAAAGATACCTCCTGGAGCATCTGTCCATAATTATGTAGTAGTACACATCCTGAAGATATATTGAGCATATCCAGTCATTCCTTCTCAAAAGAGAGAGAATAGACGGTACCATGGCCATCCGGAACTATGTTTTCTTTACAAAACTGCTTAAATAGTTCAGCTCCAAAATTAGCCTAAGGTCCCCATTTTTCTTCGGCACTAAAAAGAATCTTAAATAAATTCCGGATCCTCTTTGGTCAAGTGGGACCTCTTAGATGACTCTATTGCATCTCTGAAGGTGACACTTCCCTTTGAGAGGGTAGAACATTGTAAGTGTTTTTAGGGCTGAAGGAATGGTGTGAAAGGGAATGAAGTAGCCTCTGGTTATTACACTCTGCATCCATTTGTCTTGAGTGATGGACATTCAGGTTGTTGGGTGCACGGACAGGTGCCCCCCAACTGCCTCCAGAGTGCAGCAGTCGTGTAACTGCTCAGCAGCACTGAAAATGCTTCTTAGAGAAGGGACCTCTGAAGCCTTGATTCTGTGGACCACCTCAGGCCCTGTGACTTGTGGGACCAAATTTCCTTGCCTTCTTTCTGATTCCTACAAAAGGTACTCTGAGGAGTAAAAATTTTGAACCTTATGGCAGACAGGGATTTGCAGTCCTTTTCACTTCTGGAGCTTGTTTCCTTCACTTTGGGACCAAAAAGTGATGATCCATAATAGGCGGCATTCACAAAGGACATCTTGAAATGTTCTGCAAAGTTACTGAGCCTTATCCAAGAATGTCTCCTAATAGATATGCCTGTGCCAGCTGCTCTACATGCACCCTTAGTGTAGTTAGAGATAAGGTGCATAGAGATAATGGAAAAAGACTGCAGGGTGGCCAGCTGTGCATCAGTGGAATTCCTCTGATCTGCCAGCAAGGACCCAGGGAGAGATTTGGAGATTTCTTTGGTCAAATCTCTATGAAATCATGAAGATATGCACCAAGCAGTTTAAAGTTCCCACTGAGAAAGTAGATTAGGTGTAGACTTGCTTCCCAAAGCTGTTCAACACACTACACTACCAGTTCTACAGATGGACTGAGGAACTCTCTTCTGCTAACTCCTCCTTGATGGCTGCTGCTACCATAACAGAAATGACGGATGAGCTCTTGCTTGAATGGGGGGACCCTATCTTTCATCAAAATCAATGTCCATGGTGACAGATTCTGGAGGACAATCTAGGTGCCTCCTTTTGTCCATGTGCTTCTTGTATACCTTTTCAGTGGGATACTTTGGTAAAGACTTGAGCGATGAGGTGGTCTGCTTGATAGGAGCTGGTGTGAGATGTCTGGCTACTAGCTGTCCTAATGGAACAAGAAGAACAGGATATGGACCCTGGCAGATCCTTTGGGGGAGGAAAGGATCCACACTTGAAGGGATAGTCTTCGCTGGAATGAGAGAGTACTCCCTTGAAAGCCTCAAAAGCTGAGCTCAAATGGGTCCAATGAGATGAGCCCCTGTAGTCAAAGGCTCAGCATGAGAGACCATACAGTTAGGATCCAAGGCTGATGTCAGAGAGGAGCTATTTATGACTTGAAGTCTTGTGAGGGAGGAATGGCTCCAAGCAACTTGGATCCAAACCTACCCTGTCAGGGTTGATGCAGACTGCTTGGCTACAACATTTAAACAGCTCTGAAGTGGCTGAAACTGACATATAAAGAGGACTCATCGGCACTGAGGAACTAAGCCTAGGTTCCAATGCAGACTTGACATGGGTAGAACTCAGATACAATGACCCCAACCTGAAAGGTTGGATGGGAGAAGGAGCAACTACTGAGTGTGGGGAAGAAGTCATTCCTTTGGCCTCTGTGAAAGCCAGAGCCAGGAGGATCCCCACTTGGATCTGGGTCCAAAGAAATCTTATCATCTTGTCCATGTCAGCCTCGATTAGGGAAGAAGAAAAACTAGGAGGAGTTCAATGCCCAAGGCAAAAAACAAGAACAAGATTCAGGGAAGGAGGTGAGGTACAGAAAAAAATATTCTACCAGAAAGAATACGTGATAATGTATAAATCAAATGTGTACAAAGAACCAAAGAAAAAGTTACAAAGAGTTATAGCACTCCTTTCTTAAGCACCAACAGATCAGTCCTACACATGTGACTGCAAATGTGAGCTGAGATATTTCAGTTAACTCCAGGGTTTATGGGTAAGGGGAGGAGCCTAAGCACCACATCCAAAACTCTGAAAGTGGCCAAAATCGGATCTCACTCTAAGAGACTCCATACATTGATGAATGGCTGGAAAAGACATCAGATCAGTTGTTCTTTAAGTTTGTTTCTAAGTAACAAGAGAGTCTTTTGCTGCCTCACGTCTGCAGGAAGCTAATCCCAAACACCCGAGATAGCCTAGAAATAGTGCTTTCTCCTGTGGAGGTTTTAAAATGAGGTCTAATTAGGGTAATTCTTTGCTGTCTATAAGTGTTTCTCAGGGTCAGTGATTTGTGAATTTTTTGGGAGGGGCAGTGTTCCATGTCTACCGGGTTGAAGATTTAACAGCAAAAAAGAAATGTGACGCTGTCATTTACAGGTAGCCAATAACACTGCTACAGACACTGGCAGTGATGAGTTCTGCAAGAAGAACAAATCTGTAGATTTTATTTATAGCAGTTTGTATTTTACATGTGCCTGAGTTGGAATGTAAGGCTACTAGAGGGAGACCATACAGTTGCCTTTAAACAAGAGATTTCTGTGTGGATAGGGGCTGGAACTTAACAACAAGGAGGCAGGATGTATAGTGAAGCCCACAAGCAGTCCATCCTTTACTGGGCAGCATATTTATATTATCATGGGATGGTGGATGTATACAAGATAATCTATCAGGGGTTTCCAAGACAGCTGCTCACTGATTAACAGCTTAACTTTAAACTCAACCAGTGTGAAAAAAGAAAATGAAATGTAAGGGCTAGGCATGCTGTCACTTTTAGTAGTTACTAGCTATTAAGTACACTGCTTGGACTGCAGCAAAGAAGAAACTATGAGAGATGAAAGAAAATCAGCTAGAAAGGTGAAGAGAAAACACTGACTGAGAAGAATCCTGCAGCTGTTTAGCAAAAAGCAGTTCAAGCTCTAGCTTTTGGTGCAAGACATGGCTTCCAGTAATCTAGAGGAAAAATAAAGGAGGAAAAAGTAAGTCTAGTGTGTTCAGAGCTGATTAAAATAAATGAAACACTGAAGGAGTAGATCAACTCTGATAACAAAAGGCTGGTAAAATGGACGAAGCTTTAAACAGATATTCAGATGAGTGTTAAAACTGCAAAGATCAGAGGTCAAAATGAAAAGCCTGGATGAGTATGAGACTACTCAAGAAGAGATGCTTCAAAAAATGGTAGGACAAGAGGTCAGAGAACAGAGGGAAAATGTGAGATTTTCTGCTCTACCAGAGAACGTACAAGGAACAGTCTGTATAAATTTTATGAAGGCAACAATAAGCAACTAGACTCATTTTCAACAGCAGGAACTGTTAAATGAAAAGGCACACCATGTGCATTCTCCATATCTGGTCAAGAGAAAGCAGCCAAGACCTGTATTAGTAAAGATACAAATTTACCAGCAGAAAGAGTTGATCCTGACAAAACTGTGGCAAAACATCGAAGTATTAACAGTTGAGACACAGGAGAGTGTTTCTGGAAAATGATTGTTCATTGTACACCAGGCAGAAGAAAAAGACATGTATTCCAGTAATCAGGGAATGTCAAGAGGCAGGTGTAAGATTCAAGCTGTTGTATCCAGCTATCTTCACAATATTTTTTCCTGGAGGATCAGTCATTTTTGGATGCAGAACAGGCAAAGGAGGAAATACAGAAGATTGTCAAACGAAAAAATGAGCCAACAAGTTGAAGGGGACTCTGCTTCTCATTCTTCTGATAATAAAGCATACTGAGAGAATTAGCCAGTGAAACCTTTTCCACTGTTCCAAAGGAAAATGCTTGAGAGACAGAGAAAAGCATAGGAGTTGACCAGAAGAACTGGGAGTGCCAAAGAATCAATCCAGAATTTGGAGTTGGGAGACAGAGATGAGCAAGACGAATAACAACATGAAAATTAGTGAATAAATGTGAAACTGCAAAGCATCAATTGCATTTGTGAAATATGGCTGTATAAAGTGAAAAAAGCGAACATTTGATTCCTTTGTTAAATATGTGGGGAACTAAAAAGCATTTGCCTCACTTCATGTCATTAATGTTTAAGGGAAATTAAGGGGAGGGGAAGGAGGAGGAAAAATGTAATGCAAGTAAAACTATTTCTGTTCTTACCATTATTTCTGCAAAATTTTTCACAATGTAAATGGCATGACTTATAATAAAGTATTTTAGCTGCTCTTATATGTGACAAAGTTAGTAAAAGAAACAGATGTCCCATTTTTCTTCTTTTTTTGCTATTAACAAATGTGGGTATTACAATGCAAAAGAGAAGAAAAGCTAGACAAAAGCATGTTAAAGTTAATAGGCTGTAATCTTTGTCTACTGAGGTGGGGGATGGGTTGAAAAAGTACATAGATCATTATATATATAGAGCTGTTATTTTTTTTCTCTTACATTTGCATAGGTGATTGTCTGGATTAAGACCATTGGCTTAATATAATTTTAAGTGGAAATATGTAAATATGAGAACGGTGAATATAATGAAAAGGATGTAACAGTGGGTACATTTTTATCTTATGTTTCCATGGTGACAGACTGATAACAGGACAATAAAAGCCAGAAAACTGGTTTCTTCAAGGCTAAAAGTTAATGTTTTCTGAAAGCATGCAGCTGTTTTCACATCTGGGAGGGGAATAAAAACAAAAAATGAACAGACACCAATTAGTGTAAGTAGAAGCACAGGCAATAACATGGGTCTTACCATGGATAACCTCAATTTCACGTTAATTAAGGCCTGTGTTAGCAGCTGCCTATTTGGGACAAATGTTCGTATTAGGAGGAATAAACTTCAAGATCTGAAGATGCACATACCTATTTGTGTTTCTATAGTTAACAGGTTCTGGGGTGGGTGAGGGTTTTTATTAAAAAGAAAGTCTTGTAAAATGTGACGTGTACCAAAATTGATAAGGAAAAAATGTACATTGGATTAACCTGCCAAACATTAGCGGATGCATGTATCACAAAAGTTGGAAAGAGTAATTTAAAAAGGCTACCTTATATAATAGGTGGGAATAATGACATTACCACAATAGCAACAATTTCCTTAATATTTTGAAATGTGAATGGTCTCACAGGTATAGACAAAAAGGACAAAATATTTAATTACAGGAGACACATATGGAAAGAAAGGAGGATGTGAATTTGATAAAGAAAGGACTTAAGGATGGATATTCTACAGAATATCAGGAACAAAGGAAAAGAGTGGTACCTGTATTAATTGCTAGAGGAGATACAATAGTGATAGAAGATGAAAAAGATAATAGCAGATTTGTGGTAGTAAGAGGCTGCTGGCAAGGGATGACTATTACTCTGGCATGTATTTATATTCCACCTAAAACTGTTATCATGGAGTTTAAAATTTTTGGGAGATATAATCAGCTTTCAGCAGAGAATATTACTTACAGATGGTACTAGAATTTGCTTTGTAACAATGAAGACATATCTGGGGGCCTAGAAGGGAAAATATAATGAGACAGTGTCGATTTCTGAAAAAAAAATGAAAATATTTGGTATGAAGGAGATGAATTCAGTAGTAGGAACTCAGAAAGAATGTAAATATAATTCCTAGAGTTATGATATTTGGGAGAGACTAGGTAGAAATTTCACAGGAACATGTGCATTTAAATTGGGGACTTTGGCACACATCCAATAACTATTTCAGATCATGCACCAATAATTACTAAGATAAAAATGCAGGGTAATCAAGTAAAATAACACACTAGCACTTCCCCACCTACTTGTTAAAAAGAGAGGAATGTAATCAATGAGTAGTGGAAATTATGTAGGCGTTATCAGGGAAAATAGAAAATCCTCACAATATTACAGCTAGTGAGTGGGATAAAATGCATATGAAGTTTAAAAATAACTGAAAAAGTGATTTGGTTAAGAAGTAACAACAGTTATTTTGAGGGACTGATAAAGGTTAATGTACTACAGAATAAGGGGAATGTCACAGAACAAGAGGAGGTGTAAATGCAGAGTGCTAAACAGAAAGTAAGGGAGTACCTCGGTAATATGCAAGAATATAGAAAAATTGCTGTTAAGCAACTGTTTTTGATAACTCCAGAGCACAAAAACGTTTGCCATGACTTAGGTAACAGTTACCAAACACAGGAAGCCTATAAGACAAAAAATAACAAGAGATCCTATAAAGGTATTAGAGATATTGTGGAAATTTTATGAACATTTGTGCAAAGCAGAAAAGTGAGGAAATCAAGAAAAAGCACAAAAGGAAATATTTATGGAAAACTTAAATATGCCGAGGCTAGAGGTGGATGAGGCACAACAATTAAGAGTTAAGACAGAAGGAGATGAGATAAAAATGGTGATGTGTAACCAGTCAGCAGGAAAGTTTGGAAGTTAGGAGGGAAGAAAGTGATAAAGATCTGGAAGATTTTATTTAATAGTATTTTAAAGGAGGGGAAGAACCAACATGCTGGAAAAAAAGATGTGGTGGCTGTAATAGCTAAAGACATTAAAGATCCATCAGATCCAGCTTTATATGGGCCCATTTCAATTTTAGATCACGATTATAAAGTGCTTCTGTCTATAATGGCTAAATGAATGGCAAAGGTGATGCCAAATTAATAGCTATGGATCAATGTGGTTTTGTGAAGGGGAGGCAAACATTTGACAACATTAATGGAACAAAGACGAACTAGAAGAAAGCAGAATGGAAGAAAATACCACTGCTGCAAATCATCAGTTAACTTCTTACAAATGCCTTGCCCCTTATATAACATTAAATCACATGAATGTATTTGTATGAAGTTGACTCTTATGATGCCTTTATGTTTTTTAGGTGAAAGCGCTAGGTTCAGCTTTAATGTTTTCAATGGTGAATAACCTTTAATAAAACTGGTTTTCTTGGAGTAGTGGGCATTGTGGTGATTTCATTATTTTGAAAATACCACTGCTGTTGTTGAGCCTTGATGCAGAGAAAGCATTTGACAGAGTAAGCTCGGATTTTATGAGTAAGGCAATAGAAGCATTTGTATTTCCCGATAAATTAAGATTCATTAGGAGGAATTGTGAGGGATCACAGGCAAAATCTCTCTGATAAGTTGTGTCCAAACAGAGGAACCAGGCAGGGGTGACCTTTTTATCCTTTGATACTTGCATTATATTTAGAACCACTGGCAAATAAATTAAGAGACTCAGAAATTCAAGGATATAATTGTACAGTGTTCAAGAAAAGTTGGTTTTAGTTGTAGATATTATTCTGTATCTTACAGGACCAGAAAAATACATCTTAGTGATATGGAACATTCTGATAAAGTTCTGGTTTTTTTCAGGGTATAAAATTAATGAAGATAAAACAAAGGTTTCATGGAAAACATACTCTAGTGTGGCAGCTAAGAATATGTGGGAAGAGACTAAACAAAGGATAATGCAAAAACTGAGAAGATGAAAGCTTTGTTATATGGATATGGATGGTAAAATACAAGCAGTTAAACTTTTTTTAGTCCCTTTAGTCTTATACACAGGGCAGCCATATTTTTATCAACCAGAGAAGTTGCGGATAGCAATTAATAAAGAGCTGAAGGACTTTACATGGTAGAGGAAGACAGAAAGAGTGAAGTGGGATAAGATGATTCTTCTAGAAGAACAGGGCAGACTGGGATTACCCAATTTGAAAGAGTACTTCAGAGCTACACAGTTTAACACTCCTATACATAGCACAAGCAGAAAACTATAATTCAAAGTGGAAAGGGATTATGTTGAAACAGGGGCAAAGCTCAAGAAACAAGGCAAAACTAGGATTCTGGATGCAGGCTTTTAAGGAGAATAACAATAATCATACAGAATATTATATTCATAAAGTAGCAGAAAATATTATAATAACTAAAACAATATGGGAATGGAGAAAAAATATTCTGCCAATAGGAATGACTGCAATTAAGGATACAGACAATAGGCAAGAGGTGGCTGGAATTTAATGGAGAAAACTGGCAAAGGAACGAAGATATCGGGAGGAAAATAACTACAGAGGGAAAGATGACAGAATGGGAAGATGCCAAGAATTTATTTGGACTGCAGGTTAGAGATAGCTTTCCCTATCAGGGATTGTTATCAGAGTATAGGCAAAGAGAAAGAAATAGGTGGGTCCTAAATGAAAGACCAGCACTGGCAGAGTTTTTAATGGAATCTAGAACAGAAGCTGCCATTAAAAATGGAATAATTAGTACAGCATATAAAATATTGCACTATAACTATAAGAATCAATCAGAGGATGTTAGAAAGGAATGGGAAGAGAGACTGGATAAGCAACTCACAAAGAAACAATGGGAGGATATATGTAAGTCTCCCAAATATGCAACAAAATCTAGAAGATTTACGATTTTTGCCAGGAAATGTTTACATCAATATTTTTATACCCTAAGTAGACTCCAGGGAATTTTTCCTGAAGCAGACAGCAAATGTTGGAGGTGTGAACGGGAAGAAATAGTAAGTGGGCAGCGAGTTGCCGGACTTTAAGGATTCCCTGCGGGATGCACTGTCGGAGATACTAGGTGGGCAGATTGGTCTGACGAGGGAGATGATTCTTCTGAGCTATCATACAGAATCGGAATTGCCTAGGCATGGCAAAGCCTTGCTGTGTCTAATAATGGTGGCTGCAAAAAAATGCAGTTACCAGAAAATGGAAATCAAAATCTAAACCTATTATTCTGGAAGAAGTAAATACAGTAACAGAGATAAACCAACTGGAATTCAGATTTTTAGAAAAGGGTAGGAAACAACTACATAGGAAAAAATGGGAATTGTGGGAACAATACATACAAGGGAGGAATAAGGTTTAAAAGGCACCAGGACTTACATAAGCTGTGTCATGTCTGAGTGAGAAAGGCTGGTAGATTATAAGAGATGCATAAATGTCTGCAACTGAGAATGTGTCAGTATGGTTTGTGATGTAAAATGCTTGCAACTAGGATTGTGTTGATGTGGCTTGTTTTCATTTATATAACTGATTGCTTTTATAGTAAGTGATGGTTTACGATTGATGTTTCTTGCTTAAAAAAGGCAGAAATATACTAATTTATGTAATGTTGCTAAGGCTGTATGATACACAGCAGTATATGTAAAGTATAATGTCTGTTATGTTAATGTACTTTGATTACTTTTATATGAACGTAAATTTGCCTATATCACAAATGATAATTCAATAAAGGTGCTTGGAAAGAAAAAAAAATATTAACAGAACATTGATGATCCAGAGCGAAGCAGAATGTAAGAAAATACCACTGTTGTTGGTAGGCCTTAATGCAGAGAAAGCATTTGACAGAGTAAGCTGGGAATTCATGAGCGGAGCAATGGAAGCATTCCCTGATAAAATTATTAAGGTTAATTTGGAGGACATATGAGTGATCAGAGGTGAAAATTAAAGGGTGTGGGGTCTTTGCTGATAATCTCTGCTTGAGAAGAGGAACCAAGCTAGGCTGTTCTCTATCACCTTTGTTATTTGCATTATATTTAGAACCATTGGCAAAGAAAATAAGGGGCTCAGAAATTCAAGGATATAATTGGTATGGTAGTCAGGAAAAGCTGGATCTATTTGCAGATGATATTATTTTATATGTGACAAAATCAGAAAGAGATATACAGTGTTGTGGAACATTTTGAGACAGTTTCAAATCTTTTTGGGATACAAAATTAATTAAGCTAAAATGAAGGCAATAGCAGTAAATTATGTACCCACACACAAACTGGTTCAGCAATATCTGTATTTATGGGGACATGATAAAATGAAGTATTTAGGAGGGTGGATTAAAAATGATTCTGGTGTAGCAAATAAGGAGATGTGGGAAGAGACGAAAAAGATAATAGAAAAACTGAGAAAACAGAAACTTTGTTATATGGATATGGACAGCAAGATGCAAGCAGTCAAAATGTTTTTAGTCCAGCTGGGGTGCCTTCTGTGCGGAGTCTGCATGTCCTCCCTGTGTTCATGTGGATTTCCTCCCACATCCCAAAGACATGCTGTAGGTGGAATGGATACTCTAAATTGGCCCTAGGTGTGAGTGCGTGCGTGCCTTCTGTGGAAGGTTGGGTGCCGGGCTGGCAACTCGACACCGTAAAACTCCATTGCCAATCATGAGCGGACAGGTGATCCTCTGTGGCGACCTCTAAACGGGAAAAAGTAGAAAGAAGAAGAATAAGTGTTATACACAGTTCAGGCATATTTTTATCAACCAAAGGAGAAGTTGTGGACAACAATTAATAAAGAGCTGAAGGACTTTATATGGGATGGGGAGACAGCAAGAGTCAAGTGAAATAAGATGATTCTTCCAGCAGAACAGGGCAGATTGGGATTACCCAATTTGAAGAGGTATTCCAGTGCTACATAGTTAAGGTTCCTATACATAGCACAAGCAGAAAAACTATAATTCAAAGTGGAAAGGAATGATACTGAAATGGGGGGAGCTCAAGAAACAAGGACAGATTGGGATTTTGGATGCAGGTCTTTAAAGAGAATAACAATAATCATACAGAATATTATATCCATAAAGTAGCAGAAAGTATTCTAAGAACTAAACTAACACAGGAATGCAAAAAGGAGATTCTGCTGATAGGGATGACTGCAATTAGGGATACAGACAACAAGCAACAGGGGGCTGGAATTTACTGGAGAAAACTGGCAAAGGAACCAATGTATTGGGAGCAAATAACTAGAGAGGGAAAGGTAATTAAATGGGAAGAGGTCAAGAATTTATATGGACTGCAGGCTAGACTGCCTTCCTTATCAAGGATTGAAATCAGAGTATAGGCAAAGAGAAAGAAAAAAAAGGGGGGGGGGTCCTAAACGAAGGACCAGCACTAGTAGAGTTTTTAGTAGAATCTAGAACAGAAGCTGCCATTGAAAAAGCAATAATTAGTACAGCATATACAATATTGCCTGATAAGTATAAGAATCAATCAGAGGAGGTTAGACAGGATTGGAAAGAAAAACTGGATAAGCAATTCACAAAGAAACAATGGGAGGATATATGTTTGTCTCCCAAATATGCAACAAAATCTAGAAGATTTAGGATTTTTGCTTGGAAATGTTTACATAGACATTTTATACCCCAAGTAGACTCCAGAGAATTTTTCCTCAGGTAGACAGCAGATGTTGGAGGTTTGATGGGGAAGAAAGAGGTAATTGTGAACGTATTTTCTGGGAGTGCAGTGGATTAGTGGACTTTATGGATTCCCTGTGGGATGCACTGTTGGAGATGCTTGGTAATCAGATTGGTGTGACGAGAAAGATGATTTTTCTTAGCTTTAATACAAAATCAGAATTGCCTAGACATGGTAAGGCCTTGTTTTATCTAATTATGGTGGCGGCGAAAAAAGCAATTGCTAGAAAATGGGAAATCAAAATCTAAAGCAACTATATTAGAAGTAGTGAATATAGTAACAGAGATAAAACAACTGGAAATGAGATCTTCAGAAAAGGGTAGGAGCAAACTACACAGGAAAAAATGGGAATTGTGAGAACAATGCATACAGGGAGGAATGAGGTTTAAAAGAAGGCAGGATTTAAATGAGCTATGTACTATCTGATTGAAAATGATTGGGTAGACTATAAGTGATGTGTAATGTTTGCAACTGGGAGTGTGTCAGTTTGGTTTGTGATGTAAAATGCTTTCAACTAGGATTGTGTCGGTGTGGTTTGTTTTCATTTACGTAAATGTATGATTGCTTATGTCGTAAGCGATGGTTTAATAAAGATGTTTCTTGTTTAAAAAAGGGTCAGGAACTGAATAATTTATGTAATGTTCCTTAGGTTATATGATATATAGCAATATATGTGAAGTATAATGTTTGTGAAGACACAGTTTGATTACTTTTATATACATGTAAATTTTCCTGTGTCACAAGTGATAATTCAATATTATAACAAATAAAATGCAGCCAACCATACAGAGTAAATGGCAATGAAAGGCTTGTCAGATAGATGCATCAGGAGGGATCTGAAGGAATGCAGGTGAGGAGGCTGCTCCAAAAGCTGAGGCTACAAGAGGGGGAACCAGACTTGCTAGCGCCAAATGAAGCTATATGACTGACTTTGGTTTTGCACAGTTTGACCACCTCTAAGGATTTGGGGGTCAGAAGAAATAAGGAAAAAGGACAGAGGAGTCTTGGAGGCCGTTTCACTTAACTACCTGTACAGAATAAAGACTCTCTCACTTTTCTGTATCTTGTACCACCTCCTACATGGGGATCTCTGCCTCACCATATGGGTTACAAAAGATTCCGCCTTAGAAGACCTCCTCCACTTCAGAAATACATGTAATACTAAAAAGTCTCTCTCCAAAGAGCTCAAACTTCATGACAACATAAACAGGACATCTAGGAGACAGAAGCTCCTAACCCACTGAATCCTCTACCTATGGCACAAGCTTCGCTTGCATGTCAAACAATGTAGCATAATGGCCTCCTTCAAGTTCTGTCTTAACAATTGGTTGGGTAGCCACAAATTACTCTTGTGGTAAGCAGAATGGACCTCGCCAAGAGATATAGCAGTTCTTTCAGAGCTCACAGCCTTAATTCTGAGGATGGGAGACAGAGGCAGCATACAAATGCATCTTGGACTGAGACCACAGTAGGAACAAACATCAAGGAAAGTACATCCAGAGGACCTTGCACTGGGATGAACATAACTGCCATGGGATGAAGGGAAAGGTGAAGGCTCCAAGCCCAAACCAGATGTCTTGGATCTGACAGAAGAGGTCAGTGACCCAGTATGCCTGAAACCCAGCTCAAGGGCATCAATGACATTGTCTGAAATGCGACCCTGGTGATAATGTGGTCAGCTGCAAAAAGGTAAAAGAATGATGCCTACGTCAAATGATCAGATTCCACCTAACGGGATGAAGGAAGCCCTGATGTCAAAAAGTGAGATCATCAAGAAACCAGACATTGATGCTAAAGGCTGCAATACTCCTGACAGAGAAATAACAGTCAGCAATGAAGGGCACCTTTGATGATGTTACCCAAAGCAGATTTAACTATGGCCTCTGCACAAAAGTAGCCCAAAGTGGGCCCAGTGAAGAGAAAAATAGAGATCAGGCAGTAAAATTATGCAAATAAGGTGCTCCGCTCTCCTAAATGTTAGTGGGGGAAGACATCTGGGACAACATGTGCTGCACAGTCAGAAAAGCCTGCCACATTTTTTTTTCAGGAAGCCGAATCATCTTAAATGCTCCTATATGAAATGGCTTACCTGAAAAAATGATGAGTGACCAATATTTTTATCATTTCAGCCTCTGAAAGTATATAAACAGATCAAGTGACTTTGCATCTGGGGGATAGGACGTGGGAGGTTCTTCAGAAACTACCACCACTGCAACTTCAGCAACACTAGAATGGAAGGGGTACTGACAAACCTCAGACATTTGGAGCCTGGCCCTAAGGAAGATGACACAACATCTGGGGTGCCTTTTGCTTATTATCCATGCCCTGAGAGACAACAGAAATTTAAGAAGAGGTTAACCTTGATGAAGAAGAAGATGGTTGAATGGAAGCAGAAGAACTAACCTTCATCTTCTTTAAACTTAATCTGGCTTTCTTATTCCTGATATTGGAAGACTCAAAACCTGTACAGATCTCACAATCGTGCAAAAAAATTCCTCACCAAAACACACAACCACCTTATTTCCACATTTATATTTCTTAAACTCTTTAAATGAGTTATCCATAACCGCAACAACCCCTTATTAATTTATTAACAGTGTTGATATGCTGGTCCAGGGATCCTTTTTTAACACATCCTGAGCATTTATGGCAATACTTCACAATGAGGAAAATTTTCTGAACAGGGGATACCAATAACAGATCAGTATAACTGACAACTATACATAACAGCAGCATTAGTTCCATTACAACTGGCAAAGATAATCTAGCTAACAAATCTGAAATTAGTACATTTAGAACAACATGTAATATGTCAAAGTCTCCTAAATAGCATAACCTATTCTACAGACTGAAAGCATACTCATCTATACTGTTCTACTAAGTGCTCCATTAGGCATTTTGCAGAATTTGCCTCTCACTGTTTTTTTTTTTTTGGCGGGGTGGGGGGGCAATTATGACAAATGTTTCTTTGGCCAGTTGTTGTGTCTTTCGGCTTTTCCCGGTTAGGGGTTGCCACAGCGGAACTCCAGTCCACTAATGATTGGCAGTTGATTTTTACGTGTCAAGTTGCCAGCCCTGACGCACAGCCTTCAACAAAGGTACGCCCATTCATGCATGTCTCCACGCAGAAGACGCTCTAGCTGACAATCGAACCGGACAGCGTGTTACTGTGAGGCGACAACACTACCGCAGCACCACCACCGCAGATGCTAATGTAAAACAGGGTATCAGAAACATTGTGCTGGACAAACTTCTAAGTGAGTAAATGCTACTCCATACTTGAATTGCTTTAAAGGTTATAATATTTAACAGAAAGTTGGATCTAGCAGCTATTGCAAGTCAGTTACTGTTACTTCTTATTTTTCAATGGTGCCCTGTGCTTGGGATAAAGTATTTTATTTTAATTTTTTTTTTTTTTTGCAAACTACAGACGGTAGTGGTGCTGCGGTAGCGTTGTCGCCTCACAGCAAGACATTGTCCCATTGGATTCTCAGCTAGAGCATCTTCTGTGTGGAGGCATGCGTGAATGGGCGTGCCTTCATTGAAGGTTGTGCGTCAAGGCTGGTAACTCAGCATGTTTTTTCAGTGGTGCCCTGTGCATGGGCTAAAGTATTTTATTTTCATTTTTTTTTTTTTTTTTGTAAACTATAGACAGTAGTGGTGCTGCGGTAGTGTTGTCGCCTCACAGCAAGACGTTCTCCCATTGGATTCTCAGCTAGAGCGTCTTCTGTGTGGTGGCATGCGTGAATGGGCGTGCCTTCGTTGAAGGTTGTGCATCAGGGCTGGTAACTCGGCACGTAAAAATCCACTACCAAACATTAGCGGACCGGAGTTCCGCTGTGGCGACCCCTAACCGGGATAAGCCGAAAGACACAACATAGAATTCTGCATTGGCAGGAGAGTTGTGACTAATAATGCACATTCTAATTTAGGTATCACAGCATTACTTGCAATAGCAGTCTCTTTAATGAAATTCTATAAGCAACTTTCAGTTGAGTTAGCACTTTTTGACACTGTCTCAATATGTGGAACTTATATAAGGTTCTGATCATGTCACATTTAAATATTTATGTTTTGCTACCACAGGCAACTTATGTCCATGAGTCTAGCAATGTTTTGCTCTGCATTTGTGAGCCTTTGAGGTATACCTAGTAGCAACTGTTTATTTTGGGGTATTCAACGAAAGGCTGCTTTTTGAAGCCAGTTCCAAAGTAGTGCTAGGTCATTCTATAAGAAGGTAATGATTGCCTTGGAAGAGGTTCTAATTAAACTTGTAACAATGTCACCTCAGTAAAGAGTAGTGCTGCAGTTGCCAGTGTAGGTCATTTATGAATAAGGAAAAATGTAGTATTTACATTGTTTGCTGAAATGGTGAAAACCCTACTTGCAAGATAACATGAAAACCTGGTGCACATTTCAGACTTAGAAGAGAAGATACAATACCACATTTTTTGCAGAATAATGATGTGAATGACTGCAAGAAAGGCCCTTTTCAGATCAACAAAAATATCTCCAGTTAACTGACCTTTTTTCCAAGTTATTGTAAATGTCAGTTAGTGTACTAAATCTGGGGCTGAAGCCATGCTGTTTGTTAGAATGTCATATTTCTGTACGTATTCCATGATCTAACAAAGCCTTGAACTACAAGAAAAAGAAAACATAGCAGATGCTTGGGAAAGGCAAGACTTAACAGTGAGAAGAGGAACTTAGAAACATAAATGCTATGAAAAAAAAAAAAGAAAACTGGAATCCACTGATCTTGAACTCGCATGCAATACAGCCAGAAACAGAATACCACTGAAAATTATAGCAGTGGAAAGGATTTCTTAGCAGGCATATAGAATAAAAATCTCTTGGAAAATACAAGGGCCATTTTGAAGATAAGACCATCTTTAGCACACAGCAAAATTTCAAGAGCACTAAGAGTATGGGAGAGGGACTTGGCAGCATGAGAAAGACTGAATTCTCAATACCAGATCACTGGCTAGGAGTTCCTTTATCCTAACATGGTAAGAAAATTTAAAATCACTGTGTTTGAGTGAAGTTGCTGACTGCAATCAAACAGGATCAAAAAGCAAAGCAAATATCTGTCGATAATCTCAACTAGTGGGGCCTTTTACTGATCACAACTAGTGGAAAGAATGAACAGTGAGAAGGATGGCATCTCTCTTACGGGCACATCTCCAATGCAGACAATGATTTGTTTTATAAAGTCAAAAGTGATTACGGACTGGTGAACTAATTTCTGGTTGTAAACACTCCACCTAAGACCACCTTAAAGAAAAGTATTCACAATGGCTATGTTTTTTATATATTTTTTTTGAGAGTGTAGTGCTGCTCTGCATTAAATGTGCTATGTATTATGGGCAAAGTATGACACATTACAATAAATTACAGTACTACCTCTACTACACATAATTTGCTCTAAGATTATATAAGCATTTATAACAAGCATATACCTTGCAGTACTGTTAACAGGCTTAATTAACAGATGCATTTTTTTCCTCTGGATTGTTTATTTAAGCAATTTATTTAATAATTTACAGCCTTGAAGCAATAGTTAGCCTATGACCTTGGAATTATTTCTGGCTGGTAAAAATAAGCTAAAAAGTAATTTCTGAGGATAAAGCTAGATTTTGTCTGTGATACTGTATAATTATCCAACATTATTAACTATATGAACTGTGGCAGCATATCCGGACTAACTGAGCATTACAATGGCAAAAAGAAGAATAGTGGCTGAAAAGATACCCCAAAAGGTGGAATCTAACAGTGGCCACAGAAATAGGTCAAGCCACAGTACTGAAAGTTTGTGTCATTCTTGTGAGCCAGTGATTTTCTTTTCAGGAAAGTAACAATCCCATAATACCAGGGGACCTGTTTTCTAGTAAGAAACAGGATGATTCTTCATATTCAACACTGTTTCCAAGTGCTACGGGACCTCTGATAATACTGACAACCTGTGACTTGATGACCACAAGAATAACTTGTTTTAATGAAAAGAATAAACATACACACTCCAAATGAAAGAAAAGAAAAAGGAGCAAACAAATAATACTTCTGAATTATACTGAAAAATGAATAGGAGAACAGACTGACAAACCAATGAATGCAGATCAAGTGAGGACAACATAGGAACTACCATCATTCTTTACAGGTAGCTAATATGGATGGCTGATGTTAACATAGGAAGGCTCCAGCAGAAAAATATTAGCAGATACCCAAAGTAGATACATATTTAACCCGGTAAACTAACTGGTCCACAGTCTCTTTTCAGGTATGACCAGGGTCACAAAACAGGCATGCAGGATATATATATATATATATATATATATATATATATATATATATATATATATATATATATATATATATATATATATATATAAAATTACGGCATGTTCAATGAGCAGTACATCAGTAAAAACAGTACATGATCCAGTTGCCAGAACAGACATAATAAAATGATACAATAGTTCCAGGATGGTTTGCAAAATTCAGAAGCAACATTAAATTTAACTCCATACCAACCTTTTGCTTCCCGTAATAATGCAGCAATGCTGTTTGTATACATATCAGTCTGTCTCAATTCCACCAGTGGCAGAAAGAATGATTCCAATGTATTGTTAAGAGACTGAAGCAATGCAAACCGAAGGCGGAGACTTTCAACTGGAACACCTGAAGAATGGGCAAAATTTTAAAATGAAATGGCTAAATATACACAACAAACATCTTTGCATAATAAAGGTGTACATATCTCAATTGCATAATGGTTTCCCCTCCTAAAAAAATGTCTACAATTAGAGTGACTGACAAAAAAGTATAGTATAGTATGCTATTGGTGTTTATCACATGATTTGGGGTGTCATATAAAAGAAACCATTTGCTTCATTTGTTTAGATATTGAAGAAGCTTATATTAGCAAAATCAGTTTATCTTCCTTTTTCAACAGCACAAGGGAATAAAAGTTTGTTTTTATCACACCAGAATGCTGGTTTATTGATTTGAAGTGAAAAAAGAAGTTATGTGCTCACCATAACGTTCCATCTGAGTAGGTAACTTCATTTGTCAGCAACCTGTGGGTTACGGATCCGAGCTGGCAGCATACCAAGCTAAAGATCTGAGCTCCAAGCTCCACCCCCTTACCCATACTACCCTGCAACCTCCTTCCAATCCTCAGATCGCGTTTGCCACCTGCACAAACAACAAAACAAACTAACAACCTGAGAAGACCTGACTCAGAGACAAAACAAAACTTGAGCATCTAAACCTCGAGTTCAGCTAAATAACTATTCAGGTTAGGGGGAAGGAGGGAGGGACGGTTGCTGACAAATGAAGTTACCTACTCAGATGGAACGTTATGGTGAGTACATAACTTCTTTATCTGAAGTAGTTAACTTCATTTGATCAGCAACCTGTGGGATAGAGTCCCCATCTACCCAAAATCTTTGGAGGCCTTCAAGGAAGAATATTCCGGAGCACTGCAGAGCCAAAAGCAGCCCCTCCTCTAGACACCAAATCTAGCTTATAATGAGAAATAAAGGTGTGAGAGGACACCCAGGTAGCCACTGAACAAATGTCATCCAGGGAAACTCTAGACCAGAATGCAGCAGACGTTGCCATAGAACGCATAGAATGAGCATGAACTCCCATTGGTTCTGGCAAGCCAGATTCTCTATATGCTAAGAGAATACAACTCGAAATCCATCTGGCAAGAGTCACTTTAGAAATCGGTTTCCCTAGAAAAGATTTTGCAAAGGAGACAAAATGTTGGTCAGATTTATGGAAGACAGCCGTCCTGTGTAAATAAAAACATAACTGTCTGTGAACATCCAGTAAATGAAGTTTGTACTCCCCTTTGTTCTGGTAATTGGGGAAGAAAACCGGCAAATTAATGGATTGATAAATGTTCATCTCAGAAGCAACTTTGGGAAGAAAAGAGGGGTTAGTCCTGAGAGATACCCTGTCCTTGTGAAATACAACGTATGGAGGTTTGATAGAAAGAGCCTGAAGCTCCGATTCTCTCCTGGCTGAGGTAATGGCTACCAAAAAGGCCATCTTCCATGACAAGAACTTCAGATCAACGGAAGCTGCGGGTTTAAATGGAGGCGTGACTAACGCCTAAAGAACCAAGGTCAAATCCCACGGTGGGGATGAATTTCTAATAGGAGGTCTCAGAAGAAATGTACCTTTTAGAAAGGCCTTACAAATTCTGGCAGCAGCAAGAGAACCAAAGTTGTCTCCAATATGGAAATGGGAAATAGCAGCCAGCTGAACCTTTACAGTAGATGAACTGGCCCCCTGCTGAAAAATATGAGACAAGAATTCTAGAACCGCTGGAATTGGAGCAGTAAAAGGATCCAAGTTCTTATGTGAAGCCCAAATGGAAAAACATTTCCATTTACTATTGTAAATCTTCCTGGTAGAGGGTTTATGCGCCGCCACCAGAATGGACTTGACTAGGGAAGAGATACCGGGAGTGCTGGCAACTAAGGGAACTGGATCAGCCAAGCTGAGAGCTTGAGCTCGTCCAGGTTCAGAGGGGTAATTCCTGAGGGGTGAGAAATCAGATCCGGAATGGGATCCAAGATCCAGAGAGGCGCTATGAGATTAGACCGTAGGCAAGGTAACCAGACTTGACGAGGCCAGAATGGGGTTATGAGGATAATCTTGCTCCCCAATCGACGAGCTTTCTGCAAAAATTTTGTCATCAGCGGAAGTGGTGGATACGCATAAAGAAGACCAGGTGGCCAAGCATGGACTAAAGCATCTCTGGGGGCTTCCCCTAAAGGAGGAATTAGAGTGAAAAACTCGCTGCACTTTTTACGTTAGAAGGCGATGCGAAGAGATCGCAGCAAGGCTGACCCCACTTGAGGAAGATATGTTCCGCTACGGAAGACTTCAGAGACCACTCGTAGGGGGAGAGGATAGTTCTGCTCAATTTGTCCGCCAGAATGTTGGACCGACCCGGAATGTGCGTCACTAACAGGAAGCGGTTGGTGGAGATTGCCCATTCCCAAACTCTCATGGCTTCTCGGCAAAAGAGGGTAAGACCTGGTTCACCCCTGCTTGTTGATATACCAGACCACCGACATATTGTCTAACTGGATTGCAACAGTCTCCGGAGGAAGGAAGGCATGAAGGGCCTGCAACGCTAAAAGGACCGCCCTCATCTTCAGTACATTTATATGCAGAACGGTCTCTGTCTGAGTCCACGTGCCTTGGACAGTCCTGCCCTCACAATGCCCACCCCCCACCCTAGGCGGGAGGCATCCGTGGTCACTGTGGCCTGGGGTAGGGGCATAACAAAAGTTCGTCCTTCCCGAAGGGCTCGGGATTGGAGCCACCACATGAGGGAGTTCCTGCAAATCCTGCTGAGTGGAATCGGCAAGTCTAGCAGATGGTGTAGAATGGACCACTGGACTTGCAAAGTCCACTGTAACACCCTCATGTGCAAACCAGCGTAAGGGATCAAATTGATCGCTGCCGCCATGGACCCCAAAGCTCTCAGGACTAACTCTGCTGGGGGAGCAGGAGACTGAAGAAGAGCGAGTACATGTAGGTTCATGCTGTGAAGCCTGTCTGGCGTTAGGAAAGCTTTGACCTGAAGGGAATCTATCCTGGCCCCTATAAAGTCTATAACCTGAACAGGTTGGAGGAATGACTTTTTGACATTTATAGTGATCCCCAACTGGGATGATAAAGAAGTCCCTGGCTAGACAGAGTAGATGCCTGGTGGGGGCGGTGAGGAGCCAGTCGTCTAGGTACGGGAAGACCTGTATGCCCTGTAGCCTCAGGTGGGCCGCTACATCTGCCATGACCTTGGTGAACACCCTGGGGGCTGTGGTGAGACCAAAGAGTAGGACCCTGAACTGGTAATGACTGGCCCCTAACCAAAAGCGGAGAAACTTCCTGGACCATCTGTCCATGAGAATATGGTAGTATGTATCCTTGAGGTCTATGAAGCCCATCCAGTCTTCCTCCTGCAAAAGGGGCAGGATGGATTGGAGCGTGACCATCCAGAATTTCTCCTTGGCAACAAAAAGGTTCATTGTTGACAGGTCGAGAATCGGCCTCAAGTCCCCCGTCTTTTTTGGCACCAGAAAGAACCAGGAGTAGATGCCTGATCCGGACTGGTCTGGGGGAACATGCTGGATGGCTCTTTTTTCTAACAGCTTTTCTATTTCCAAAGCCGCAACCTCCCTTTGAGTGGGTGGGACATCTGGGAGGTGCTTTGAGTAAGGGGCCTTGTTTATGAAGGGGATTGTATAGCCTCTGGATATTATCTGAAGCACCCAGCGATCTGTCGTGATGGACTCCCATTGAGCCAGGTGCCCCGAAAACCGCCCCCCGACTGCCTCCAGAGAGGAGCAGTCGGGCAACCCCTCAGGGCTACTGCGCAGGTCGATCGGAAAAGGGTTCCCGTGATCCAAAGTTCTTTGGACCCCCTCTGCCTCTGGGCCGGAGTCCACCTTGTCCCCCTCTGCCTCTGGGGGAGAAGGAGTCCTGAGCGTTCCGGGCCTGTTGAGATTTCCGGAACCACATCTTCTTCTGCCCTCGCTGGTTCTTGGAGAAGGACCTTTGAGGGGTAGAGAAGCGGATTCTGATGGCTGACAGCGTTTTCCCGTCTTTCTCGCTCTGGACCAGCGTCTCGCGGACGATCTTCCTGAACAGGGTAGACCCGTCAAAGGGAGCATTCGTGAAGGACGCCTTGAAAGGTTCTGAAAAAATCACAAAGCCAAAGCCAGGCATGATGCCTTAAGGCGATACCAGACCCGCTAGCTCTAGTGGCTCCTTCCGTGATGTGGGAGAGTAGCCGCATAGACGTATTAGACACTGATTTGAGAGTGGCCATACAAGCCGAGAAAGTCCATTTATCCTCGGCCAACATGGACTCTGGGGGAAGACTCAGTGCACTCTTTAACCAGGTACTGCTGCAGTCTGATTACATGGGCCAAGTAATTCAGCGCCTTAATAGAGAAGGTAGCTGAAGCAAACATCCGCTTTCCAATACGGTCCATTGCCTGAGACTCCTTGTCAGGGGGATGGACTGAAGAACTGTCCTGAGCTAGTTCCTTTTTGGTGGCTGCTGCCACCACCATGGCATCTACAGGGGCACCCTTGCTCCACGAAGCTTTGTCTGCAGGGGGACTCAGAATCTTGTTGGGCCTCCTGGGGATCGGCTCTACAGTGTCCGGTTCCTTCCATGCCCTGGTGGTAATCAGGTCGACCAGGGGGTCGGCTGGGAAGGACACCCAAGAGGTAGATGGGCCTGTGTCGAACGCCTCCAGGAATACCGACTCATCCGAGGAAGGTTTTTTGGCAGACCACCCCCCCCCCCTTTGGTGGAGCATTTCTATAATGTCACCGAAGGAGACGTCATCGGGGGGTGACTTGGGAGAACCTTCCCCTTCCTCAAAATCAGTATCCTCAGTGAGGGACTCAGGGGAGTCCAAGTGCCTCCTTTTGCACAGGTGTTTGTGAGGAATCTCCTTGGGGGGACTGTCCGAGGGGGGCTCACCAATGGATTCATGTTCCTCCAGGGGAACTGGCTGGGGAGTCAACGACGCAGGCTGTCCCTGGGACTGGATGATGGAGGACAAACCGAGCTGTGCGGGAGCAGGGGCGGATCCCGAGGAAAGAGTGAGGGGTCTTGATCCTCTAGAGAGAACCCTCTACACAACGTTGAATGCCGATGGGGAACCGGCTTCTCAGAGACAGGTGGCCGGCACCCTCGGATCCGACAAATGGATCGGTGTCGGAGCCGAAGTGCTCAGATCCGAGTGGACAGTGTGCTCCGACCGCAAAGGAGCCGAAGACACACTCACCCCCTCAGATCTGATGCCCGGCTCTCAGCTCCGAGAGCTCTGATCCGAAAAGGGATCCGATAAGCTCGAGAGCATGGTTGGCGTTGAGGTAACAATAATCTTCGCCGCTGACTCCCTGACTCTGAGGCTCCTCGGATCCGAAATCCGGTAGTGGATCGGAGAAGGAGCTATTGGGGCAAACAGTGGAGCTAAACTCCCCCCCCCCGGAGGGGGGGAGGCAGCAACACTCCCATCTGCAGCTGAGTTTGCAGGAAGCGACGCATCATCCAGTCCATATCTGCCTCATAGAGGCTACGAGTAGATCTGGAAGAGGCTGCCAAAGCTGTCCGGGAGGGCCGACGCGATGACCTCGAAGGTGGTCGGGCCTCCTCCTCCGGCGAGAAGCGTGGGGAACGGAGCCATGGGGAAGGAGGCTTGGTAACCTTTAATGGAGAGGAGAGAACCTTAGCTGGAGGGGCCGAGGGGTCCAATTCGGCCCGCCGTTTGTGGCTTCTCTCTCTCGCTCTTTCTTTCTCTCTCTCCCTTCTCTCTTTCCTATCCTTTTTTCCTCTCGCTCTCCCTGGGATGAGGTGGGAGGGTGAGTCCCAGCCAGGGGAGGAGGGCCAGATGGTTGGGCAACTGCAGCCGCTGTTGTCACTACAGAGGGAGAGCAGGAGGAAGAAGTCGTCTATTCCGCGGGTAGAAGACCCACCAAAATCAGCTTGTTCTTTCTATCTCGCAAGGCCTGGGGGTTAAAAGCTGCACAGATCTGGCAGCATGAGGAAAGGTGAGAAACCCCCAAGCAAAGAACGCACTAAGTATGACTATCCGCTGGTGACAGCTTATGGCCACACTCAGTACATTTAGAAAAGGTAGTTTTCTGACTTTCAGCCATACCCTTCACACACACACACACACACACACACACACACACACACACACACACACACACACACACACACACACACACACACACCTAAACGGAGAAGAAGGGCCTACTAGGAGACAGAAATTACCAAGGATAAGGGGATAGATTACATAAGAATAGGACTAATATATCAAAAAAGAAATAGAAAATACTACTCACACACAACCACTATACTACCCAAATATTTTAAGAAGATTACTAGAAAAAGTTACACTCGCCTGGAGCTCGTAAAATCCCATGCTTGGCAAAGCCGCGGCAAATGAGATCTGAGGATTGGAAGGAGGCTGCAGGGTAGTATGGGTAAGGGTGTGGAGCTCGGAGCTCGGATCTTTAGCTTGATATGCTGCTGGCTCAGATCCGTATCGGATCCGTAACCCACAGGTTGCTGATCAAATGAAGTTAACTACTTCAGATTATATTTTTCCAAGCACCTGGGATGTTACTATTCTCTGTAATATTTTTGATGAATTCACACCATATTACTAGAAAAAAATGGTCACACTATATTACATACTGATAAAACATAACCCTACTACATTTTCTTGTTCCTGACTGAAGTACATCCTGTACTGTGAACCAATGGAGTAATAATTACCTCACCTCTCCCCTGAAAAGGGACATCTAGCACAGCTGACTCACTCCATCAACACAATTAAATAAACAGATATTTTTCAAAAACATACATGTATTTCCATGAGAACATTTTAATAACGCTTTGTATAAATCTTAATGGACACGACATGAAAAGCAAAATGCATAACTGTATACAAGCTTACTGTCACAATAACGGGCAAGTTATGCAAAGAGCTAATCAGTTAATCAACAACACTGATTTCATGCAACTGCATCTGTGCAAGAAAAATTTTTATAAAGGCACTACCTGTAAACCACCATGACAGACATGCTTATCTGATCTTCTTTACATGATCCTTCCACTACCAGTACTTTTTCTTAAAATTCATAATGAACAACTTAACAAAAATTCAAACTGCAACATATAAATACATCAGACATCTCAAATGTTCCTACTCTTGCAGGTAAGCCCCTATTTTCAGGCGTATTCCTCCACACAATTTTCTGAATCCCCCTCAACATATGTAATTTTTGAAGCTGCCCAGTAAACAGAAAACCACACCGTAGGACTAACATACTAGTGGTGACACAAATCTCACACCATCCTTTTTCTGAGGCAAATAAATGACATTGTCTGTAACAATTTTGCAACACAGTTCATTAAGGTCTGCAGATTTTACACTGTCTCTATGATAATATGCTTACATTTTCCATCATTCTAGTCTCTCTCCTTTTTTAAGCATGAGTTTCTAAGAAGTAACCAACATTCCTAATGGAAGCAGAAAGAGTTATGTACTATTTGGTATTCACATTTTATGCTAATTAGATACCCAGATTTTATCTGGGTGTACAGACTTTTCAAAGGCCTTTGTTTGTATTTTCAATGTCTGCAGGTTGACAGATAGGAAAACATACATTATTAGTTCTTTAACTTTCAGGTGACTGACTGGGTCTACTCTTTAGCTTTGTCTATTCAAAACTGTTTACAGAAACTGCCGGGGAACTTGCAACAACTATCTCAATAATGAAGAAAAATTGGTAGGTCCCATTACTCGTAGTTACATTAAAACCTGAGGCCATGTTGCCGAACTGTAACTCAAGACAATATAGTATGTATTTTTATAATAAAGCATTGCCTAAACACACTTTACACAACCTAGTTGAGAAATTCTGAGACAAGTTATGAAAATGGATTATTACGTTTCTAGACAGAGCACACACAAGGGTAGCCATCCTTTTCACAAGCTATCATTGTCAAAAATGCACCTGAAGTATTTCTTTCAACACAGAATGACCGCCATGCATACTTTAGTTTACTGAGTTATTTTCAGATTATGATAAGCAATCAAAACCAGTAAGTCACTCACCAGTTATACAGTACAATGTCAACAAAACGTTTTACTTACTTAAAAGGCAGGAGACTCTAGGATCTGCAGCATCAGCTGGATCTAAGTAGACCTCATGAGGATGTAATCTTGCTGGTGTGATGGCAAGATGTCGACAAAGACGGTTAACATACTGAACAAGGGCAACATCCATTTCCAGGGTCCATTTCTTGCTGGTCTTCTGAGCATACCTGCTATCACTGTAAGAACATCTGAGGACAAATTGTACAAAAATGAAACATGCATTTTTTTTCAAATTTTAATATTACACATCAATAAGTAAAATACAGCTAAGAATGCTGAGAACATCTCATAAATGATGACTAAATAAAGCTGCAAATTAAAGGGGGGCATTCATTAGTTGAGGCAGGAAGCATGAATTTGTACTTACTGGACACTGAATTTTTAAATGTTTGTTCATGAAATCATTTCATTCCAAGGTTTCAGTTAGATGGAAAAAAACAGAGGCATTCACACCTCCTTAAAGCATCAATAGTGTTTCAGGCCTAGGAAAAGAGAATGACTACTTCTGGATCTGATCAAAAACGAAAAGAAAACATTTACAATCCAGATCTTCTTCCCTTGGAATGGAAGACTGATAATTCATCTTTTAAGTACTGCCTAAGGTAATCCTGCCAGTGACGTGTATGTGTCTTACAGCTAGGTGGAGGGCCAAAATTCAAACTACTTTAGCATATCACCAGAAGTGGATTAGGTGTGGTGGAAAAAAAAATAATAAATAAATATGAAAATTGAGACACGGAGTGTAGAATGATCTGCACATGTCAGAGAAAGAGGAAGTGAGTATGTGGTCAGTGCGCATGACTATAGCAATAACCCACGCCTGGGTGTGGGTAATGCTGGATTTACCCATGGTTGGCGTGGTTTGGTCCCGAGGGACCACACAAAGCCAACCGTGGGTAAATACAGCATTACCCACACCCAGAAGTGGGCTATTGCTATTACACAATGACATTATTTAAGAAAAGAAATAATTACTTTTCTTAAATAATGGCATTGTATAATGCCTCTTTACTGCCCTTCCGCAGCTGTCTGGTATTCTGCGGCAGTTCTGATGTACTGCGCATGCCTACGCAGTACATCAGAGCTATGGGCAAAAGCACTGTTTCGCGGAGATCTCAGTAACATAGCGAGACAGCTTTAAAATAAGCAAAGGATATCTCTGTTGCTTATTTTAAAGCTGTCTCGCTATGTTAAACCCATTTAACATAGCGAGACAGCTTTAAAAAAAAAAGCAACGGAGATCGCAAGATCTCCGTTGCTTTACTGTGTCGCTATGTTAAAGGAGTTTAACATAGCGAGACAGCTTTAAAAAAAGCAACGGAGATCTCCATTGCTTTTTTTTAAACCTGTGTCGCTATGTTAAACTCTTTTAACATAGCGAGACAGTGTTTTATACTAACGGAAAAAGTCCGGGCGACCGGACCTTTTTCTGTTAGTATATTGAGGGATTTACAATGGGCACGCTGGTTGGGCTGGCCAATCAGCGTGCACGTTTTAGGGGAGGAATTGTATAATAAACTTTTAACCATGTCAGCAGCTTCTTTTAAGCAGTAAACAACATAACTGCACATGTCCACAAATACATATTATGGTCTGCATATGTTTATGAATTTTGCTGAAACTGCTAGATAGCTGGAACATGTGAATGGATTAAAATGTGTCTGCTAGTCTGCTTAAGACTGCATTCCTTCCAGTTTCTCATGAGAGCATTTCACCATTGTAACATTACTAATGCTAAGTTGGGAGAAGGATGTTTTAACTAACCTATTTTTAGCACATTAACATATTTCATTTTAGATATTTAGTACTGTTCTAATGAATAACTACATTTACAGATCATAGTAGTAAAAAAGTTTTTATTGGATGCTGGCAGTGGGCTGATAGATAACACTTATTTTCATTTTCTTATAAAAATACTTGGATATATTTGTTCGGGGAGACATTACTGACTCTGGTTCAGTCTCCCACAAATGTGTGATTTCTAATAAATCTTGAAACTCTATTAAGACTGTTTATTTATTAAATTATTTTTTTCTTTTATTTCCTTAACAGAATGGTACTGGGACAAATCGTATCGATTCGAAGTAAATCGGGGGGTGGTACTGTGGATAAACACTCTGGGCCCTGTGACAGTTTTCTGTCTACTAGTTGCTCCATAGTATTAATTCATGAAGTTGCATCAATATTAGTCTTGACAGACTTTCTGTTGTATGAATTAACCAACATTTCTTTTCCCTACAGAACATGCTCCTGAAAAGGTAAGATTTTTTCTCTTTAATTATATCTTTGTCTTTATACTAACTAAAAGAATGAGAGTGGGATTCCTTACAAATTAAATATGATATTACTGAGCATTACAGTGGGTTTTTGCAAGTAAGAAATTTGCACCTGTAGAGTATGACTGGGAATGTGAGCGGGTTCCTTGCAAAAATTCACTTTGCAAGAGGTAGCTTTAGACTTACAAGAGTGAGTTTTGCAGAACAAAGAAGGCTGCACATTTGTGTGAATGACTATAGGCACGAGAGTGGGACTCTCTGCAAATAAAATTCAAAAAGGTATTATTGTGAAAGTGAATAACATCTGATCTTTCTAAAATCTACTTATTTCTCTAAAAATGGGAACAAAATCTAGTACTATAAAAAAACCAAATCAGGGCACTCCAGCAAAATATATGTTCCATCACTACAACAGGGAGAGTTGCAAATATACAGAAAGGTAAAACAAATTAAAAGAAAATGACAATAAGCTAGTTTTTCCCATTACAGGAAGCTATGATAATGACATTTAGCTAATCTGCAAAAGAGATTAAAAGAAAGAGGTAAAGTATCTGCTGGTCAGCTTTTAATGCATGGCAAGTACAATCAGAAGAAAAAATGGCATCAACAGTATGGAGTTTAAAACACAATACAGCAAAACTAAATTAAACTAAATCATGGTCAGCAGTGGATTTTCAAACTATCTTAGATTCCCTTTCTTCAATAAGAATAAACCCTGCAAAATATGCCAGAACACTTAGGGGCCATGTTCAATTACAAGCTTCACCAGGGGACAAACAGCAGCTGTCTGTCTGGAATACCCCGTGGCAACCCGCTGCCTCGAAAAAGTACATACGATGGCCTTGAACAGATATTACAGCTATTTCTTCAAAACAAAAAGGTCATTTTGTTAATATTAAGGTAAATGAAATAAAGTCCCATTTTTGATAGATACAGGTGCCACTAGTTAATCTCCCTTTAACAAGTACCCAATTAAACGTGTAAGAGTGTTAGGACTCCCTTTAAAATATAAAGAAACAGAAAATGTTTCTATACAGATAGGAGCCTTAACTGAAAAGCATGGTTTCCTTGTTGGTATTTCTGCACCTTTAAATATTTTAGGCCGGGATTTGCTTTGCAAACTACGGTGTACTATATTCTGTACTCTAAATGTCAAGTATCTAAATCTTCCTGACACATCTCCACTTATTCAGTTCTGCTTAAGCACATACAATTTAGAGGAAGAATTGCACTTTACTTTTTTCCAAACTACTGACAGTCATCAAAATAGTAAATTAGAACTTTTGGAATCTGTACCATCTCATGTCTGGACAACTCATAAAAACGATGTAGGATTAATTAAAAATCCACTACCTATTCAAATAACTTTAAAATCTAATGTCTCTCTCCCAGCCATATGTCAGTATCCCCTCTCTCTGCTGTAATTGAGTCTGGAATAAAACCAGTCATTTCAGCCTTACTGATGCAAGGAATCATAATGCCTATGAAGAGTCCATGTAATACCCCGATTTTACCTGTAAAAAAAAACAGGTAAGGAAGCTTATAGATTCATGCAAGACCTCAGAGTAATAAATTCTCTAGTAGTGCCAATTTTCCCATTGGTACCAAACCCTGCCACTGTACTCAGCTGTATACCACTATCAGCTACTACTTTCTCAGACATACATATTTCCTCTGTTTTCTTCTCTATACCAATTCATCCTGATAGTCAGTATCTGTTTGCTTTTACTTACAAGAGACAGCAGTACACTTGGACATGACTACCTCAAGGTTATATAAAATTTCCCACTTTGCTTTCTAAAAAGATGAAGAGACAGTTAGATAACATTAAACTCCCTTGTAATTCTATCTTGGTACAATATGTAAATGATTTGTTACTGTGCTCTACCTCCCTATCCGGGTCTATATCATATGAACGAAAGTTCATATGAGCGAATGCTCAATGAGCAAAAAATGCTGGACATCGAAAACAATATTGTGGGGGGCCGCACCCCCCCGCTAAATATATATACCAACTCCGAGATCGCACTACAGTGAGGAAAGGGCAAATACTTCAGTCGTCACTGTACTGCGATCTCACAACACGCATCTCAATGTCCGGCATTTTCGCTCATTAGAGCATTCACTTATATGAACTTTCATTCATATGATATAGACCCCCCCCCATCCAATTGCCAGACTGATGCCATATTTTTGCTTCAAATGTTGGCGCATCTGGGATTTAAAATTAAACTTCAGCTGTGGAAATCTAAAGTCCAGTACTTAGGACATTTGATATTACAACACATTTTACCATCTCATATTACAGCTATACAAAAGTACAGTTTTGTACCTACCATAAATGTAGGTGTTAGAGTGTTCACACTGCTGCAGTCATTACACTTGGGTTATCCTGCCGTCAGGCGGTCCCCGCAGTCGGCCAGAGTTCCAAAGTCTTGGTCCGGCGTCGGTTGCTGTTGCTTCTTCCCTGACGTCAGTGCGCCAGGGGTATATAAGATGCAGCCGACGCCATTTTCTTCAGTTTTTCTTGCGCCAGATGTCAGGTGCCCCCAACAGGTAGGCAATACATACTGCTAATGAAAAATATACATATAAAATAAAAGCAATAACTTCAGTTACAAGCAAATATACCACAAAGGTTGTATAGGATAGAAAGGTATGGATAAGTCCAGCTAGTTCATAGTGGATGGAGGGAGGGTAACCTGGACTGCAGCAGTGTGAACACTCGAACATCTACATTTATGGTAGGTACAAAACTGTACTATGTTCATCGTGTTACACTGCTGCAGTCATTACACTTGGGTAGAATCCCAAAGCTAAGGTTGGGTGGCTGGTCTATAAAGAGTTAGGATTGGCTATGAGACCCTGCAGAACTGCAGTGGCAAATCTTGCTCTGGATTTAGAGTAGAGAGGCAGGTGGTAGTACTTGGTAAAGGTGTGCACTGAACTCCAAGTTGCAGCCTCCAAAATTTCCTTGGTAGGTACTCCTCTGAGAAAGGCTGTTGAAGTGGCTGTTGCCCTGGTGGAATGTGGCCTAATGGTATTTGTGACTGATTTTCCATGCTGTGTGTAGAAGTAACGTATACAGTGTCCTATTCATTTGGAAATGGTCTGTTTTGAGATAGCCTTGCCCTGTGATCCTGCAGCATATGCTACAAACAGTTGCTCAGTTTTCCTGAAAGCTTTTGTTTTGTCCAAGTAGAAGCGTAGCTGCCTGTGTATGTCCAAAGAATGCAGAAGTTTCTCCCATTTATTCTGGGGGTTTGGATAAAAAGTTGGGAAATGGATGGTTTGTTTTAGAGCCACACTAGTTATCCCCTTTGGCATAAAGGTAGGGTTTGTTCTTAAAGAAACCCTGTCCTGATGAAAAATTATAAAAGGTTCCACTGCCATTAATGCCTGTAGCTCTGAGACTCTTTGTGCTGAAGTTACTGCCAGGAGCAGAACTGTTTTCCTTGATAGAAATTTTAGATCGCTGTATTGGCTGGCTCAAAAGGTGGTAGGGTCAGTTTTTCCAAAACGAAATTGAGGTCCCAAGTAGGTGTTGGTGCTCTCCGGGGCAGTCTTATGTTTTTAGCAAGGGATGACAGAATAAAGGAGGATCCGAGTTGTAATATGCTGAAATGGCAGAGGCATGGATCTTAATTGATGAAAAGGATAGGCCTCTGTCCAGCATTTCAGTTAAGTATTGTAAAATCTGAGGAATGTTTGGAACAAGAGGGTCAAGGCTTTGAGCCTGGTTCCAGGCGCAGAATCTCTTCCATTTTTCTGAGTAAGCTTTCCTGATGCTCGGCCTCCTGGCTTCTAAAATGACATACATAACAGCTTTAGAGAGAGGTGTTGCCTGTTTGACTAATGTATCTGCCATGCAGCCAGGTTTAGGGTTTTGAGCTGACCATGCAGGATCTGATTGTTTTGTTGAGTCAGAAGGTGTGGAATTTGAGGCAAAATCCATAGTGGGCCTTGAGCCAAGTTCCTTAAGATAGGGTACCAGTGCTGGCGTGGCCAGTCTGGAGCAATCAGGATCATCTGTGGTTTTTCTTGTCTGGCTTTTAGGAGTACCTTTGAAAGGAGAGGCAGTGGCGGGAAGGCATAAACTTTTAGGTTTTTCCAGTTGAACAAAAGAGCATCCACTTTCCATGCTTGTTTGTTATAAGTCCTTGTGCAGAATTTTTGTAGTTGGCAATTCAGTGGGGAGGCAAAAAGATCTGTCTGGGCATCCCCATTTTTGCGTTACCATGCTGAAGATTTGTGGATTCAATTTCCATTCATGAGGGTCCATGATATTTCTGCTTAGATTGTCTGCCAGAGTATTTTTCTTTCCTGGCAGGAATTGTGCTTGCAGGTGAACTTGATATGTTAGAGCTGTGTTCCACAAGGTCATGGCTTGCTTGCATAGGGGATAAGAATGAGTGCCCCCTTGCTTGTTTATGTACCACATTACTGTGGTGCTGTCTGTCTTTAGTAATAATTGTCCTGGATGCAGAAGGTCCTTGAAAGCTGTTAGGGCATTTTGAACAGCCAACATCTCTTTTTGATTGATGTGAAGATGCATCTGTGGTGTCTGTCTGTGGTCCACTTGCCTGAATGCATTTTCCTGCCATATGTGTTCCCCAGGAGTAATCCGAAACATCTGTTGTTAGAGTTTGCCTGGTTGTGGGTTGGGTAAAAGGCTGACCCTTGTTTAGGTGACATACCTGTGCCCACCATCGAAATTCCTGTTGTAGGCAGGGAATCATTGGTATTACTGCTTCTAAACTGTGAGAGTGTTGAGTCCAAATACTTTTTAGGTTACCATTGTAATTTCCTCATATGCAATCTGGCATATGGTATTAGCAGTATGCGGGATGCCATGAATCCCAGGGCCTGCAGAATTTTTCTTGCAGGGAGATTGGACTTTTTTGCCAGTATTTGAAAATAGTGAGTTAGTTGAACTTGTTTGTCTGGCGTGAGGTAAGCCATCTGGACCATTGTATTTAAGCTGGCACCCAGGAATATAATCTGTTGCGAGGGCACTAGTTTTGACGTCTTTTCGTTTACTGCATACCCTAGAGAAATTAGCAACCTTTTTACAAATGCCAGATGCTGTAGAAGAATGTCCTTTGTCTCTGCTTGAATGAGACAGTCGTCCAGGTATGGATATATTTGAATTCCTTTTTGTCTGCAAAATGCAGTTACTGGTGCCAGGCACTTTGTGAAGACGTTGGGCGCAGTAGATAAGCCAAAGGGCAGTGCAGAAAATTGGTAGTGCATTGTACCAGCTTTGAATCTGAGGTATCTTCTGCAATTTTGTCTGATAGGGACATGCAGGTATGCCTCTTTGAGGTCCAGAGTAACAAGCCAAGCCTTCTTGCCTAGCATGGGTAGAAGCTGCTGTAATGTCAACATTTTAAATTTTGGAATATCCAGGTAAGTATTCAGAATTGAAAGGTCTAGTATGGGCCTCCAGGCCTTGTCCTTTCTGGGGACCAGAAAGAGTCAAGTAAAATCCTTGTCCTTGTTCCTGTTGTGGTACTTTTTGAATAGCTCTCATATCCATTAGGGCTGTAATTTGTTTTTGTGGCAGGTCTGGCATTCCTTTTAGCCTTGGTAAAGCATGAAAGTGGAACCTGTAACCTTGAGTCACAATATTCAGTACCCATTTGTCTTGGGTGATTGTTTGCCAGTTTTGAGAAAAAAGTGCTAGTTTTCCCCCTAAGGGGGCTTTCAAAAGGGATGTGCTTGGCGTACGAAGGGGAAAGTCATTGTGAATGTTTCCTGGAAGGTTGAGACTTGTCCTCACCTCCATTTGGAGTTGAGGTGCCCCACTGTCGTTGTCTGTTTGAGCCTTGGGGTTGAGATCTGCCTCTTAGGCATCTGTATCTGCCTCTCTGTGATCTGTCTGACACTGGAAAGGACCAATTCTTCGTTGGCCAATTTCTGCTAAACCGAGGTGGCTGTACCTGTAAGAAATCCTTGACTGTTTGCATAGATTTAGCTTTATCCTCCATTTTCTTTAACATCTCTTCTGCCTTAACACCAAACAAGGTATCATGCTGTAAAGGAGTATCCAATAATTTTGCCGTAACATGATCCGGTAAACTCTGTTCTTTTAACCAAGCATGTCTTTGAATCACAGAACCTGTAACTGCGGCTCTACAAGAGGCCTCTAAAGAATCAAAACCACATTGCAGAGTATGTTTTCCCACCTGTTCAACTGCATGCAATAAATCCTGCATTTCTTTACAATCAGGAGCTTCTGAACTTGCAAGTATTTTCTGTTTTAACTGAGCCATTAAATATTGTTGGTACTTAAGCATGTGAAACTGACAATTTAAAGCTCTTACTGCTAAAGTTACAGAAGTGTATACTTTCTTCCCCCATCTATCCAAAGCTCAGGAATCTCTGTCAGAGGGTACTGGATTTTTTGCAATGGAAGCCTTAACCTCTTTTGGACCCTGGGAAATAGTTTCTGGATCAGCAGAAGGGTTTTTGTAAAGAAACTTGTGAGAGTCAGGGACTCTATAATACCTGTCTGGCTTGGCTGGAGCAGGGGGCAAAGAATCAGGAGATAAGCTAGATTCAGAGAACACATCATCCACAATGTCTAGCACAGGCGGAATAGCCAGTGGCCTGTGTTGAGGCAATAAAAGGAAATCCCTGAGCCTTTTCTTGGATTCTGAGTAATCCTGACTTTCCTAATGGAAATGCTCCCTCATGGTATGCAAAGTTTCCCCAAAAGAGTAATTCTCATGAGGAGAGGCTGAAGGGATAGATTCGTCAGCATCAGAGTCTTCATAGGGGGGTAGAGAGTATCCCTGGTCTGAAGAGGAATCAGAGGAAATGGAAACCTGATCAGAGGAATCATAGTCTGTATCCTGCCTAGGCCTTTTCTCAGGAGGGGGATGGGAACCCCTGATTAGAGTAATAAGGTCTTCGGCCATTTTAAGCATGTGTTTCTTAGGCATGGAGGACTGTCCAGGAGAATGCTGTATTTGTTTCTTTGTCTTTTATGGTACCTTCATCTTGGCTGTTGTTTTAATGGTAAGTTGTGAAGGTCTGAAAACACCCTCAGAAGCCAATGCCTGCTCAGCGGCTCCGGACCCATCTGAGGGCTTAGCTTCCGTAGGCCCAATACCTTGAGTTTCCAGAGGCCTAGTTGTCTCCACGTGGGAGTCGAAAGCGGCCTGTGGCTTTGAGGTAGCGGGTGTCAGGGGCTGCGAAAGCACCTCACTGATAACCGGCGACTGGCCTGGAAGAGGTTTCGTCGTCAGTTTTGGACCTCGGATGCCTGTCTCTATCCTTGTCTTTGCGTTTTTTCGGTATTGAGGTCGTTGGTTGATCCGAAGGCATAGTATAATTGAACCTACGGCCAAAGTAGTGCAAAGCAAAATCAAAACGTCTTTTTATAGTGCGTTTGTTGAATCTATCACAAAACCAACAACTAGTGATGTCGTGATAAGGGCCTAGGCATGGAATACAGTAAGAGTGGAAGTCCTTATGAGGTATTTGCTTCCCACAAGAAATACAATTATTAACTTTTTCTGACATCGGTCTGAGGCAAGAAAAAAGTTTCCCCAATGAGGTACTTAGCTTTATTGAAGACTTCAGATCTGAAATTCGACTTAGAAAATCTCAGGAGTCGGCCGACTGGCACTTGCGAACTGCTTCTGCTTCGGGCACTGCGCGGCAAGAAAGACTGAAGAAAATGGCGTCAGCTGCATCTTATATACCCCTGGCGCACTGACGTCAGGGAAGAAGCGGCAGCAGTCGACGCCGGACCAAGACTTTGGAACTCTGGCCAACTGCGGGACCGCCTGACAGCAGGATAACCCAAGTGTAATGACTGCAGCAGTGTAACACGATGAACATCTGCACCTCAACCCACTAGTTTAAAGCAGCTTAGATCTTTTCTTGGGCTTGCAGGAAATTGACAACAATGGATTTCAAACTATGCAGACGTAACTAAACCTTTATTAGAATTACTGAAAAAGGATGCAACAGAACCTTTGCCATGGCAAGCTCATTATGAAACAGCTTTTATACAACTAAAACAGCTTCTTTTGAATCCTCCTGGTCTAGGTTTACCAGATTACTCTAAAGTGTTTTATTTGTTTTGTTGTGAGCATAATAAAGTAAGATTAGGACTGCTAGCCCAAAAGTATAATGAAGGATTCAGACCTGTGGCATATTACAGCATTAAGATGAATCCAGTGGAGACCACCCTTCCCCAAGCCTCAACTGCCATGCTGACTCTCATGGCAACAGCACTTACTCTGGGTCATAACACTTTTGTTGCAGTTCCACATTACGTGCGTGCCTTACCGTTAACCATTAAAGCTCAGTATTTTTTTTGTGGTAAAACTCAGTACCTTTCTGCTTCCAGACTGTTTAAATATGAATTTACTTTACTTAATAACCTTTCTTTGCAGATTGTTTGATGCCCTCCTTTTAATCCAGCTTCACTCATTCCTACTGCAGATGAGGAAAAAAATGCACGACTGCCTTTTAATTACTAAGCATTTGCTTCTTCCTAGACCTGACCTACAAGACACTCCATTACAGAATCCTGACCTGATTTCATTTGTTGATGGATTATGCATCATGAAAGAAAATGGTCTACTTGTAGCAGTGTTTTTCTGTCTGCACTGAAAATAAGATTTAACTAACTGGACAGTTACATGGACAAATTTCAGCTCAAATTGCTGAATTAATAACTAAAGTATTACTGAAGCCGGTAAACTAGCTAAAAATCAATCTGTTACTATTTATTGGACTCCTTGCTTCTAACCTACTGTATTCCTGTGGTTAAGTACAATGCATATCGCACTGATTTTGCTGACAGTGCAGAAAAGCAAAATTTCTTTGCAAAAGATTTCGTCCTTTCAGATTCAAACTGACAACTCCAAAAGGGTAAGGTAGATCCGAGATGGCTGCTGTCGTTCCCTGGACTTACTTTGGTGCTATCAGGATGGAAGATTAGTAGCATCAATAGCACTTCTACCTCAATTGGCATGGGCTCATCATTTGCCCTTCCACCTGGCGAAAAAAAAAACCAGTCTTCAAACAGCTTTTAACTGACTGGTATGCCCCTTACACTTCCGAAGTTATGCAGCACCTGGTAAGAACCTGTTATATTTATTTGTCTTATAATATTTATAAAACTGCACATGTCCCTGCACAGCATATCAAGAAACCTTCTTGTTGTGTGTAAATATATTTCTGTTTGTTGACATTTGTTGACCAGGAAAGTCCACTAGGCCCAAAGACCCATTTTCAGTGGAGGCCTGGGGAAAAAAGCTCCATACAATCACAGAAATGTTTACATAACATCAGCTTAACTTTGAAAGTCAAGACAGTTTTTACACAATACAAATTGAAGTAGATATACAAGACAAATACATATTATAGAGGTATACAATGCAATAAAATAAACTCAGTGTGTTAAATTTCTGTTTGCATATTCTCATAAGTAAGAATACTGTTTAATCGAGTTTGTTTATTCAGCCACAGAAATAAAAAAAGTAAGAGAGATTGGATACGAAGACAGTGTAAATTAAGTAAGTTAGTAAAAGTATTTGGTGTATAGTGGCCAAAACACTTAAGGTGGTTTAATCATATGTCTACAAGAACAGACAAGGTTATTGAGATAGTGTTCTTTTAATGCAAATTTAAATGTTTTTAAAGAGTCTAGTTGATTAAGACAGAGAGGGAGTGCATTCCAAAGTTTGGCAATGGCATGAGAATAGAGACACTGTCCAGCTCTTTTGTTGGGTTTAGTTATGGTTAAGAGTTGTTTGTTAGAGGACCTAAGATGTCCAAATAGAGTTTATGCCTATAGAGTTTGCCAAGCTTAAAATGGGTCTTTTTGATTGAGCTGAGTATATGATTCTCAAAGGATAGCTTGTCATCAATTGTGATGCCAAGTAGTTTGGCTGTTTTTACAATTTCAATTTCTGTATTGTTTTGAAAGAATATTTTAAAGCCTACAGTTAGAGGTTTAGTTGTGAAGAGTAAAAGTTTAGATTTTTTGGGATTAAGTAGCAGTTGAGCTTCGTTAAGCCATTTTGCATAGTTACTTGTATGTGCTAGGTTTAAATATGTTTTGGTATTGACTCTGTATGGTTTAAAGCATACACAAATGTCAAGAACAATGCAACTATGTTTCTAAATAAATTCTCTGAGTTTATATCTTGTTTTGGTGTGTCCTGCTGACTTCAGTTTGATAAAGGCACCCACTACTATTACTACTGTATTAACTAATGACTACTACTAGTCAGATTATTCAACAGATTTGTAAACTTTTAAATACTACTATTCAGTACCACTGCCTGTGTATACCTCAAGCTTCAGAAATGGTAAAAAGAATCACACCTTAAGCCAGCTAAACTTACTGAGGAGACAAAGAAGTGAAATGACCAAATGCTTTACCTTTAATCTTATTTAGCATAAGGAGTACAATAAGTGCACCGACAAAGTTTCCCTTCATGAAATCCTCATGGGTCATCCTATGAAAAATGCCAGCTACACCCCTTCCAGCAAATCTTGATCTGCAGGTAGCCAATAAACAATCTTGTTTCTGTTTTGCAGGCACATTATTTCCAGGTACCTTCAGCACATCTACAGCCTGAACCAAAAGCCATACACCACATTTCTCCTGGTGATTTTGTATATGTCACATCATTTTCCAGACAATATGCCCTCCAGACAAAATAAAAAGAACCTTTCCTGGTCTTGCCTACCACCTCTTCAGCAGTTCATCTCAAGAGATCTACTACCTGGATTCATGCCTCGAATATCAGACCTGTCCTGCCAGATGAGGGAGACCAACCCACCAGCTGCTGATTTGTCATCAACAAACTTGTTTCCTCCTGTACCAGACAAAAAATTGGTAGGATTAAAAATGGAACTGATGACTAAGGAGGATATTTTCAATGAGTCAAGCAACCAAGTGCTGCTCAAGGGAGTCAAATCATAACATTTCTTTTGGAACCTGTTGAAAAAACAACAGCAAGTTATTTATAAAACAAAACTCATTTTCAACTTCATATTCTCCTGACTGTTGTTGGAATGATTGCATCGATTATTCTTTTTGTGCTCCCGCATTTATGGATCTCTGCTGAAACTGCAAGTACTGTTCAACTTCTTAAATGAGTATTAAAAAAAACAAACAGAAACCAGAACACTGACAACCAATTTTTAAGACTTTAAATGTTAGCAACTGTTGGGTGTGTACACATATTCCTACTGCTTATGAGAACGGTATTCCCTTGTTTCTAGTCCCAGCTACCGAAACTTAAATGGGGGCAGTATTTTCAGAAATTGTGCTACACATAGTCAAAGAATCCTCTTGGCATAATGTTACCACATTTAGTAAAATTGCTACACTTAAACTTTCAGTAGTTGTCAAAAGTTATACTTGATTTGCTAAAAATGGAACTGTGAAAGTTGGGCACAGCAAATGCAGAATTACTGGAAAAATGTACAGTGGACCTGCAGTAAAAGGCATGGTTATATTTAAAGACTATTATTTTATTTGTGGCAATTTAGCTTATTCCTGGCTGCCAGCAAATTGGTCAGGGACTTGTAACATGGGTAAAGTTCTTCCAGCCACATGACATGTTTTGCCTAAAGATAAAATTTGTATTCCACGAGATACACAAACTGTGAACAATCCAGTTGAAAATGATGCTTCTTGGATTCATCATCCTAATTTAGAGCAAACAACTATGAAGGACTTTCTCACAATGTAATTTCTGGAGCAGAAATACTACCTGCATATGGGACTGTCAAATCAATCTGAGAATTAAAAAAAATATCTAAGTTATTAAATAGTTTCACTTGAAGCCACTGGGTTAATTCATGTAAAAATTAGTGCTACATGTGCTGATATGTTACATCTCGATCTACCACTGCATTACAAAACATGCAAATTAGTGGTTTTAAAAATGCACCATTTACTAAATGTGCTAATGAAGGTTATCTAAAAAATGAAGATGAAAAGACAGTATTTAATACTATGTTAACATTTTTGATTTATGAGAGAGAGTTTTCTGGTGCTCTAGTCAAAACTGAATGCTGCTCATTTATTCTTGATAACGAACATATAATTCAAAGTCATTTGAGCACAATACAAAACATTTCTGAGTTACCAAACACTAAAAAAAAGCTGATAGTTCACAATGGTCATGGTTAACAGACATTTTCTGAATGGATAGCAACTATCTTAAAGTTCATTATGTTTGTTTTTATAAATAAAACTTGCAAAAAAAGTCTCTCTACTGCAACATTTGTATGTTAAAGATCCAGTAAAAGAAGCAGAAAGTTTGTCAAGAATATGAAAATTATGACAATGTATTTCCAGAGAATGAAAATGTTTAAAAGATGATGCTTTTACAGCATCAAAGGGGGAATTGTGGTGGAAAAATAATAAATAAATAAGAAAGTTGAAATACAGAGTGTAGAATGATCTGCGCATGTCAGAGAAAGAGGAAGTGAGTATGTGGTCAGTGCGCATGACTACATTTTTAACCATGTTAGCAGATTCTTTTGAGCAGTAAACAACATAACTGTACATGTCCAGAAATACATATTATAGTCTGCCCATGTTTATGAATTTTGCTGAAACAGCTAGATAGCTGGAACATGTGAATGGATTAAAATGCATCAGTTAGTCTGCTTAAGACAGCATTCCTTCTAGTTTCTCATGAGAACATTTCACCATTGTAACGTTAGTGCTGCTGAGTTGGGAGAAGGATGCTTTAACTAACCTATTTTTAAAACATTGATGTATTTCATTTTAGATATTTAGTACTGTTCTAATGAATAATTAGATTTACAGATTGTAGTACTAAACTTTTTATTGGATGCTGACAGTGGGCTGATAGCACTGTTTTTTTTTCCACTTGTATTTTCTTATAAAAATACCTGGACATATTTATTCGGGGAGACATTACTGACTTTGGTTCTGTCTCCCACCCTTTTTGACTTCTAATAAATTTTGAAACTCCATCAAGATTACTTATTAATTGTTTTTATTTCCTTAACATAGGTTTCACTGCAATAATTCTATTGCTGTATAACCTACCTGAACAGGAGGAGTTAGGAGATAAAAACAGGGTTATAAAAAAACCTAAACTGACAATGGTCCATATGACTTCATAGTTCCATCAAAAAAAAAGCAGTAGAGCCTTTACTGGTGAGAATAGGGCAGAGAGATTTACCAAAAGGGCAAGACATGCCCCTCCAAACATCATCCCATCCTGACCCTCAGACATATCTATGGAGTTAATCAGCTTTCGTTTCAGCTATGACCTATGACAGCACTAAGTAAATGACAGAAATATCATATGACCATAACACCACAAAAATGCTTAAATTATTTCCAAGACAATACAAGTCACATGCGATTTCTGATCCAGACTTTTCTTTCATTCTTTTGAATCTGATGAACTAGTTGTTGCACACTACAATCCTTGGGCAGCCCTGTAAGAAAATATTAAAATGGTCCAGGAAAGGACTGCCATCTCAACCCCAAATGTATAGCTTCTATTCCAAGATGAACCTAGGAAAAAATCACTGATAACAAGTACAAATACAATGGTGTGCATGAAGCCAGGAACCTTCAAGGACCTAGGACAGTGCTGAGCAAATGGCAGACATATGACCAGAACAACAAAAAAAAGCCTCAATTACTTCCAAGATGTGCTATCTGATAATTTTAAATTGGCAAGAACTAGTAATGCATTAGTCACATGTGATTTTGGATCCAGTCTTTTCTTTCAATCTTTTGAATTTGATGTACTAGTTGTTGCCCAAACCTTGGGCAAAGGCAACCCTGTTAGAGAATATTAAAATGGTCAAGGAAAAGAATGCCACCCTCACACCAAATGTATAGCTCATTTTCCAGGATGGACCTAATAAAATTTTTTCCAATATTCCAAAGGAAAATATTTGAGAGAGAAAAAAGCACAGGAGTTGACTAGAACAATCTGTAGTACCTTGGACATGTCTCAGAATCTGGGGTTTAGGAGATGGAGATGGAGATGAACAGGAAGAAGGCCAGCAACACTGAAATTATTGAATAAATGTGAGAATATAAAGCATCAATCACATTTCTGGTATATGGCTATACACGAAAAAGTAGAAAGACTGGACTTTTGCTAACTACCTTAAACTTGTGGTGGACTGAAAAGCATATGCCCTACTTCAGTCATTAATGTTTGTAAGGACACCAAGGGGAAGAGAAAAATGAAAAAAGGTAACTAAGTAAAATGTTTGTTCTTAACAGCATTTATATAAACATTTAGTGATATAAATTGCATGTTACATACTAAACATTCTCAGGCATTCTCATTTATTATCCTATGTGATGAAGAAACTAAAGTAAACAAGTGCCTTTTTGCCTTCTTTTTCAGTTTTAAGACATGTGGACATTACAATGTAAAACGAAAAGAAAGGCTGGTCTAAAACCTTTGTGTTACTAGACTGTAAACTTGGGTTGTTGAGGTAGGGGGTGTAAAAGTACACAGACTGTAGTATACAGAGAGTTATATTTTTTCTTACTTCTGCATATGTGGATGTCTGGATTAAGGTCCTTGGCTTAATCTGACATGTTTTTAGTGCAAGCAAGTACATAACAAAACATCAAATGTAATAAAAAGTTTTCCTTTAGCAAATAAATGTTTACTGTGAGTTAAGAAGTCTGCAGCTGAGGGCATTTTGTTCTTGTTTCCATGGAGACAAGCTGACTATAGGCGCAGGCAATAAAAGCTAGAACACTTTTTAAGTCTAAAAGTTAATGTTTTCTGAAAGCTTGCAAGCTATTTTTTCACATCTGGGAGGGGAATAAAGATAAAAGACAAGAACAGACAGCAATTAGTGTAAATAGGATCAAAAGCTGTAACTTGCATCTTAACACCACCCCTCTCCAAAAAAAAAAAACAGATCTACATGGATAACCTTAACTTTACGCTAAGTAATGTTTGTGCATGCAGCTGTAAATTTGGGACAATTGTTCCTATCATGAGGGTTAAAATTCATTATCTGAATACGTACATACTTTTGTGTGTTTGTTCTAAGTTCATAGTGGATGGGGGTATTGTGAAAATGTATTTATTTATGTATTTATTTTGACGACTGTCATTAAAATAAAAAGTCTTGTAGAATATGACAGGTTCAAACAGAGATGAGATGAAACAACTGAATAAAAGATCAGCCTCCCAAACATTAAGGTGTACATGTAATACAAAAGTTGGAAAACACATTCAAAACTTCTGTTGTGTAGGGAGGTAACAATAGCTTTTTATCATAACGGCTATGATACCCATATTATCCTTTAACGTAAATGGTCTTACAGGTATAGACAAAAAGGAAAGAGTATTGATTTACATTAAGAAATACAGAGTGCAAACATCAATGCTGTAAGGAGACACATTTGGAAAGAAATGAGAATGGGAATTTGACAAAGAAATAATTTGTGGTAGTAAGGGGCTATTGGCAAGGGAAGAGGATTCAAACTAATTTAAGAACTGGAGAAAGTCACAATGCAGAAACACAAAGGGAGATCAGTTACAAAGTGGATAACACTGCTGTATGTTTGCTGAACTTTGTCAAACTTAGTAGAACAGAAGACATTTAGGAAAAGGAGTGCATAGAAGAGAAAGGGCACTAGACAGGCTTTTGCTACCATGAACTTGTATACTCAAGTCAGAAAAAAAACTACCACTGTGTTATAAGTTCCAACTTTTGAATGGTTAGATTTTCAGACTGGAGTCTATGGTGATGTTTAATAGATTTGAATTTATTTTGCATACAGCCATGCTACTCTGGGATATGGTGTGGTTTAGTTGGTGATGGTGGTGGTGGTTCAAAAACTGTGAGCAAAGTACAAGAGTTTGTTTTTGGTAAGTTAAAGTGAAAACTCAGATGTGATTCAGATCTCTACTTTCATTAATTTATTCTTAGGTAAGAAGCTTATGATATTAAGGTATGGAGCACAACAAAAATGAGTTGTCATCATGAAAGCATGACTGTTACGGGGGCCACTATGAGAGTTCATGACACTTATAAAGAAGACAGTATCAAACACTGAGTACTAGAAAACAAGTGGTTGAATACCAAATGGGAGACAATGGGTACCACTCCAGCTTATCAAGTTTTTTTTTTCTTTCCTTTCAGGAAGCTGGAATCAGTTGAAAATTTGAAAAAATGAGGCTGTGGTTCACTTCACTAATCAATGTTAAATAGATATATAAAGATGACATCTGCAGGATAACCATGAATGAGCTTATTTCTTAAATAATTAGTGAAGTCCAAAAGTGCAGTTTCGGTACCATAGCCTGGTTTAAAGTTCTGCTGTGTATTACAGAGATATTATGCTGTAGCAGATAATGCTAGATGCTACTGTGGATTCATTTCAGAGGTGAAAGAAGTGTAAATGGGCAATAAATTGCAAATTTCACAGGGCAAACAAGAGGACCTCAAAAAAAGTAAGACAAGCCTCCGAGGACAATAAGAGTTTGCAAGCACAGTGCTTCACATGGATGATACTCTGTACAATGGTTTGGGCTTCTGGTAGTTATGCTGTGGAATGTTGACAGACAGCACACATGTAAATCTTAAAAGAGCATTACTGAAGGTTAACAAAAGATGAAATAAGAAAACAGTCTAGAATGTTAAGTAAAGGATTGAAAACTAGTTAGAAGCACCTGTCATTAGCTGAGAAAAACTAATAAAACCCCCCCCGGTAGCATTTATAGCTCATACAGAATCCTTTCATGTCACAAGAACAACACTAGAAATACCATCTGATACCCAATCCTCAAACCTCATTTGTGTTCAGGATTCAAGCATGATGGGACCTGAAAGATAGTCTTCTCAAATGGGTATTAAACATTCTTGGAAAGAGGTCAAGGGGGAACAAGAGGACAACTGCTATGGAGGAAGAACACCAGATTTCTTCTTACCACAGATTCCGATTTCTTCTTACCACAGATTCCTGATACACATACAATAGGCACAATGGAGTATTTTCTAGGTGTTTTTTGCCCCCTCCCCCATGCCTGAATGCCATCAAGCAATCCACAGTTAGATTCTGCTCATTCATTGCATTGTACCAAGGAATTACTCCCCAGTACAGTAAAAGTGTAACAGACATCTGGAGGGGTCAATGCACTGGCAGCAATAAGGGCTGCTTCAGCTCTTGCCAGCATCCCAACAATTTGTTTTTTTTTTTCCTCATCTGGCCTAACTCCGGCCACCTGATCATAGGAATGAGCTACCAAAGTTACCACAGGGGATCCACAATGCTTTCTCCCTGCGAATAAACACTCTCATACTCTCACTAATGAAGGACACCACCAGGGGGTTGCTTGGTTAGCCAAATGTCCACCCCCTCCAAACTGTGCACTACAGTGATGTCCCTCCAACAAGGAAATATGACTGTGTACCTCCTGTTTTGTCCCTCACTCCACCCAGGATAGGCGCGACCACCCACTCCTGTCAAGCTCCAACAAACAATGGAGCCAATAACCAAACAGACTGCTTAGACCTTAGTTAGGGTTTTATTCCTTTGTGCCACTGGAGCTGGCCAGGACACTGTAGAGTAGAAAGAGTGGGTGAAAAACAGATAAAACTCATGTTTCATGAGGGAAGAGAAATTCTGAACAAGGTTTCCCAGGCTTAAGCATGCAATACAATGAATGTGATGACCTTTGTGGTGAAAAGATTCATGTACAAGCACTCGCACAGACGAAAAAGAAGGGGAGGGCTACAAATTTTGGGCATAGATTCTACTTATATGTTAAGCATGCTGCTCACCTATGCCTATGACCCAGGTGATTAGGATTTGTTAGTGGCCCCAGCACTGAAGGAGCTGATAAAGAAGAACAATGGAGAGCTGATAGTCAATGGGTCCCTCTCAGTGGCTCTGTACCACAGGATTTAAGACATAAGTGTGGTAGAGAAGGAGCAAGGATTTCACCCTGCCCTGACTGATAATGTAGTATACCAGAATCAAGTTATCTATAGGAATTAGTTCTACCTGCAGGTAGCACTGAAATAACTGCAGACAGCCAGTGCAGACATGCCTAGGACAGACAATAATACCTTGAATGGACATAATCTGCACATGGGTCACTTATTTATATCAGTCCAAAAGTAGAATGCCATTTGACAGACTGTTCCACATGTCATCTCCAGTGATAAGCTCATACAGAGGTGTGCATAAACAAATCATCAATGGCAACAGACTCGTAAACTCAAAAACTAGACAAGAAATAAAAAATAGGTGCGGAAGGACCATCAACCAATGCATTAAAATCAAATACTGCTGAGGTATGCTTTTGACTAGAGAAACAGTGGAATCCAAGAGGAGACCAATATGATACAGAATCAAAACTATGAAGAGAGGATTTGGCTAGCTTTACTGTAACACCAAGACTGCAAAACAGGATGCAAAATCCTGTCCCAGGACTGATGAAGAGTCTACTTGAAGGGGGTTTCAAGAAGCTAATGCACCAAATAAAGAAAGACAAGTCTCCAAACCATTCAGATAAGCATCCATGGAATGAGACACTTTGTGAAGACATGAAATAGAGCCTTAAAGTTAACAGCAGAGCTGTAGCAAATAATGTGAGTGGACTTTGCTATTCCCCGAGCTAACTCCCCTATCAACTACTAGTTAAGAAGCATTAAAAAAGGTCCCCTCCTACTTGAGGGCCAAAAAATATGGACTGCTACATCTTCAACTGCACATACAATGATGAAGTGCTTCAGTCCTGATTAAAAAAGCACTGCTGGTATTCAATTCCTGGAAGCTAATGGAAATGAATGTCAATACTGCACTACTGACAGATTGGTATTTGCCAGATGCACCTCCTAACACACTGTGCTAGGGGTGGATGCCTCAGGGCAAAGGATTATATTCCTTAAAATGAAAGCAATGAAAAAAAAAAACGAAAAGAAAATGTCACAGAAGGTAAAAATCACACACACACACACACACACACACATATATATATATATATATATATATATATCTATATATATACACACATATATATATATATATATATATATATATATATATATGGTTACCAATCAAAACATCTACTCCTCATAACATCTAAACTCAAAACATCAAGACCATAACATCTAAACATCTAAAAGTCATAACATCGAATCTCAAAACATTGAAAACTACAAAGCAACTATAAATAACATCCCACGCACTGTTTACTATGTTTCTGTAGGGGGGCAAGCCCCCCTGCACCCCCCACACCCCCCATAAATTAAATATACCAACTCCAAGATCACACTACAGTGGGGGAAACCCCCGTAAATTAAATATACCAACTCCAAGATCGCACTACAGTGGGGAGAAAAAGTTAATTTCCTAACCCCACTGTAGTGCGATTTCAGAGTTGGTATATTTAATTTACTATATATATATTTATATACATATATATATATATATATATATATATATATATATATATATATATAGTGCAACAATAATATTCTTTATAGAATGCAGAAGTACAAAAAGATATTCTGACTTTTTTATATGGAATTCCATCTGTTCAGAGGGAAAAGATTCTGAATGTGGTAAATATCATTTCTCTTTTTGGGAAGCAAGAAAAAAACGGAGTACCACCCCCATTCCCATGGGGATGAAATTAACATTAGTTAGTCTAAAAGTACTTATCATTACTTTAGATCTTCAATGAGTGGTCACTGCAAGAGTAAATCATTACATTTGGGTTTTACCTATCTTAACTGTCTCCATGTCCTGGTCAGAAATTCCACTAGCTGTGCCTCAGTCCAGCCTACATTTATTACCACACCTTTCGGCCACCTAACCTGGACCGAAACACTAAAGGCAGAGGCATGTCCATATTCACCAAGGATATCCACTCCCCCAGGCTAGTTGCCCAACATAATGCATCCAAGATTCAGGTGCAACTAACACTAGGCAAGACTGCAATCCAAATTGTAGCTTGCTACAGATCTCCCACCATGCCCCATGATTCTCACTCCACTTTTCTTAAAATACTGGAAAGTATTAAGGTACAACCAAATACCCTAATACTGGACGACTTCAACTACCCTGCCATTAACTAGGAAAACTACTCATGTACCAACACATCTGCCCAGTGATTTTTGGAATTCATAAATTCCAATGCCTTAGATCAACTTAGCCATACCTCCACCAGGGGCACCAATATCCTCGACCTGGACATTACCAACATGAGCAACCGATGCTCCACACCGGAGTTCAGCTCCTCGTTGGTCAGATCCGACCATAAGCTAATCACACTAGACATCCTCATACCCCCCCCCCCACACCCCTTTAAGGTAACCACCATAAAAAACTTCTCCAAAGCCATCTTCATGCCTCTCAAGACAGAAGTGGCAAACATTACGACACCCATGCAGACGGAAAGTAGAACTACGACTGCTGAATCTTACAACAATGCACCACATGAACACATACATGAGTGCATGGACCACGCCATCCCAAACAGAACCAAGACAGTCTCCTCCAAAAAAGGAAGCCAATCTGGTGGTCCCCTGCTATAAACAAACTCTACAACAAAAGGAAGAAACTATTGCAAAAAAGAGCAAAATCCCAAGATTGGAAAACTCCCCTTGTCTGCCTCAGTAAGAAACTGAGATCTTTCATAAGATTATCCAAAGCTAGTTATGAAAAGAAAATCACCACAGATTCTAAAGACAACCACAAGACATTCTATAGCTATGTCAAGAATCTTAATGGCAACACTCAGATCTGCTATGAGTTACAGCACAATGGCAGTAAACATACAGAACCAACTGATATTGCCAACATCCTGGCAGATAGGTTCAGTGCAAACTTCATCACCCTCTCACCCCCTAAAGGGCCCATCTCAATACCGAAAGAATGCCAAGTCCTGCTAATCATGGCCGCACAGGTAAAAAACACACTCTCTAAAGTCAAGAATACAGCATCCATGGGACCAGATAACATCCCGGGCTGTGTTCTGCACGAACTACAAAACGAACTGGCACCTCACCTAAGTACTATGTTCAATCATAGCCTAATATCAGGCTTTGTGCTTACTGAATGGCGCACAGCTATGGTTATCCCACTCTACAAGGTGGGATCCACCACAGACCCTGGCAACTACTGGCCCATTAGCCTGACGAGCCTGATCTGCAAAGTCATGGTGCATATCATCATGGAACTTATAAACAAAGACGTAGGTAACCTTCAAACTTTGGACCCCACCCAGTTTGGGTTCATGAAAGGCAGATCAGGTCTTCTAAACCTGATTGACTTCTTTGAAGCAGTCACCAAAGCAGTGGACGAGGGTAAAGTGGTTCACACAGCCTATCTAGACCTCGTCAAAGCCTTCAACAACATCCACTGCTCTGGTATCATAGATAAACTCACTAAACTGGGCATAAATCCCTATGTCACATGATGGGTTGCCAGCTGGCTCGCTGACAGAACCCACACCGTGAAAGTAGCCAACTCCAAATCTAACTCCAGACCACTTACAAGTGGAGTAGCACAGGGTTCAGTCCTGGGTCCACTCCTGTTCGGCATCTACTTCTCTGAAGTTCAGACCCACACAGAGGGTCTATGGCTAACAAAGTTCACAGATGACTGCAAACTGGGAGCCATTACTGAATCCTCAAAGGATGTAGACATTCTACAAAAGGGCCTCACTGAGACAGATGCCTGGTGTCATAGCCATGGCCTCAAGCTCAACGCCAAAAAATGTATAGTCATCCCCTCTGGGAAAAACCCTGTGTCCATGAACTACCACATAGGCGGCAGTCCACTTAACACCATAAGTGTGATAAGAGACCTAGGGACACAGGTGGACAGTAGTCTCTCCTTTGATAACCACATTGTCACAGTAGTCAGGAAATCCTTCTATGTGGCGCACCGTCATCACAAAAGTTTTCTCATCCAGAAAAAAGGAGGTCATTGTTCCTCTCTACTCATCCCTCATTAGACCTACTATAGAGTACAATGCCCCATTTTGTATGCATCACAAGACACTTACAACAACTGGAAAGGCCACAGAAATATCTCACAAAGAGGATCACTGGCCTCAAACAGATGCCCTATTGCAGACCGTCTCAAAAAACTCCATCACATATCGCCTACTCAGAGGTGATCTCTGCCTAACATACAAAGCCATGTCAAACCCAGAGCTGTTGGACATGCTACACTTACAGAAATCCCAATTCCTCAGAGCCACACGCTCCAGGGACCTAAACCTTGTCACCACAATAAACAAAACATGCTCAAGGGATAGGGTCCTGTCCCAGAGACTCCCCATACTTTGGAGCAGACTGCCCATTTATGTCAGGCAGAGTACTTCATTAGCTGTCTTTAAGAAAAAGTGTGACAACTGGATGGGAGACAGGTAATTCACCCCAGGGATCACTTCTGTGGCTCTGCTCAACAGGGGCACAAGAAAATAATTTCTGGGTGGCAAAAGCCAGGGAATCTTTATGGTTAGGCTTGTACAGGCCCTAGGGCCGATAGCCAAATACCTACCTATGAATCTATAAAGGCCAACAACGGTCTTGCACCACCATTTCCTCAATCTATGGCTGGTATGGGAAGCTCCAATAAAAAAATAACATTGCTAGCATTTTTGCAGGTTAACAGACTGACTGCCTTCCCTATCAGGGACTGATATCAGCATACAGGCAAAGAGAAACTGAAAGAATGACCTATAGAAAAGGGAAGGAGCAAATTACATAGAAATAAATGGAATACATGGGAACTACACATGCAGAATAATATTCAGGAGGAGGAGTGAGGTTTAAGGGAAGGCAGGAATTGAGTGAAATATGTAATGTTGGACTGAAAGACTGCTGAAAATGTGTAATGTTTCACTTCTGTAAAGGGAAAAATATTAATATGGTTTGTCTTCTTTCCTATAAATGCATGTGTAGCTATGTCATACGTGACCGTTCAATTAAGGTATTAAAAAAAGAAATAAAAAAAACACTGCTAGAATTTTCATTCTATTCTCTGAGCTCACATAAATGACTTGTAAGAGCTTGTGAATGCAGCAGGATATGCCTTATACAAATAATAACATTTTACCACTTCAAGAAATGTTTAGTTATGTGAAAGTATAATAAAGAAGACATCAATACACATCTTTTTCAGGGTGAATGAGGGAGAGTAGTTTTAATGTTACACTAGCCACTTCTCGAGTATCTACTGTTAATAGTAAGCAAAACACAGCTATACCACCTTCTTTTGGGAGGTCATTATAACAGAAAATTGTAACATTTGAATATGAAACATTGATTGTTATGATTGGTATTATTACAAATAACTAGACTATTTTCTTCAAGGAGGATTCTTGTAACAATAAATCATAACTAAACCATGTCTTGGAGCTTATCTCCCCGGGCCTCTACTGAAAATGGACATATATCCAGTTAGACTAGCCCGGTCAACAAATGTAAAATAAAAATAAATAAAAAAACAAATAACGTCTGATTAGATACCTAAATAGTACAATTCCAGGATTCCTTGAGGTACAGCCATGACAAAACCTGTCTTTCCACTGTAGAATACATCATACTTAACAAGGTTTCATGAAACTGTGGACAGTATATCATACTGTATCTTCTACCTTCTTAGAACCATTCCTATACGTATGCTGTTAATATGGCTGATTGCCCCACCATAATGAGTTATCACTGTGCCTCAAAGAGTTCTACATGCACAGCAAGGGAATACCATTTGTCAACCATTCAGAAACAGTCTGTTCATTCATAGTGAACAAATGGCCTTTGTACAAGCTTAAAGTTGATTGGTCAAACCTTAGAAACAATGGGTTGATAATGCTACATATAAAGATTAATAAAAAGAGAGAACAGACTTCTTACAAAGTAGAAATGCTACCATAAAATTTCTTATCAGCTCAGTAAACCTGTGAATAAGCTATCAGACCAAAATTCTGTAAGATTTTGTATTGCTGCAGTCTTACAGCAGCACATAAATGAAATCTTGCTTTTTCTTCTTGTGTGTTTGTTTGTGCAGGTTACGTTTTCCATTGCTACAAAATGCAATGCAAGGCGTCAGCTCCAGTCAGAACCCTCCCCTACACCTTCCCTGTTATACATCTTCACTAAGAGAAATGCAGTATGGGTATTTTAGAATAGCACTTATTTCCACAGAATAGTGATGTGTTATTCAACTAGGTTCCGTCTGACAGAAACACAAAGCATAAAGTATTTATTTATTTTACATTTGTTGACCGGGATAGTCCAACTGGATTAATGTCCATTTTCAGTGGAGGCCTGGGGAGAAAAGCTCCAAGGTAAACAGATAAGTAATAACAAAGAAGACATATTACAGATGAGATATGTACAAATGACATAAGCAGACTTGAAATAGACAATATCACAAGTTCGAGTTACCCCTGGTTAACAGTAAGGGGAAAACAAATAACAGTAATTTGATTAATAGATTATATACATTCATGGTGAGAGTTAGCCAGGCTTATTACAGTAGCAAAGCCAGTTTAGTGCCAGATGTTCTTTGAGTTTAGCTATGAATTGGGATAGGGAGGAGAGCAAAGTAATGTTAGCTGGAAGGAGGTTCCATGCTTTGCCTGCAGAGTTTGCAAAGAGGGAGTCACCGGCTACATTGTTAATTTTAATTGTCTTAATGTGTAGTCTGTTTGAGGATCGGATCAGTCTTGGATTGTTGTGGGGGGTGATCATATTATTAAGAGCTGGTGTGTTATCTGGATAATAGAGGATTTTATTAGCCATAATCAAAAGGTTATATTGGATTAGACTGGGAAGTACTAGCCACCCAAGCTGTTTAAGGTTGATGCAATGATGTGTTCTAAAAGGTAGGTCAGTGGCAAACCTGGCAATATGGTTGTAACAGATTGAGAGTCTATTAAGTACAGTTTTATATAGAAGGGGGAATGCATATAAAAGTGTTGAAAGCAGGTGGGAGCAAGCTATGGCAACCATAGCCGGAGGGGTTAGGAAGGCTTTTATTCTATACAGTGACCCTAGTTTTTTATTGATGGTTTTGATCATTTGGTTTACATGAAGGTCAAATTTTAGGTTATCATCAATTATTACACCTAACAGTTTTGTACAGGAGTCAGGGGTGATTCAGATAAGTACTATAAAACTAAATGTTGCTTTCTCGAATAATTTTAAATTCCAGACACACAGAAACAAACAAAAAAATACCCACAGAACCGTGAACAAACTCATATAGAAACACAACCAACTGTGCAGTTGGATACACAAAATTGGGAGAAATTCAGAAACAGCGCACAGTGTTAAACATCGCAGTGAGGATAACATGCAGGATGTGGGTGATTCAGAGACGCGCACAGCACAACCTTGCCAATGGGAAAATAGCCTGGTATACATCACATGCAAATTTCCATATAATGGCATGAAAATAAGTGTCAGTGTTGAAATGAGAAGACTCACATAAGCAGGTAGGATGATTCATAAATGTAAAAAAAATTGCAGAATGAACTGTAACAATCAAGATTATCTGAACAGTTAATTTTGGTAAACAGGTATTATTGCTTGTGCTAAAATGGTAGAAGTAACATCTGTAATAGCTGGTCAGCATGTCTTAGTGGCTGACTTAGGAGCAAGTGCCCATGATGTTGTGCAACACTTCTCTCCATGTCACAGAAGAGTCTTTTAGTAGCTGACTTACTATCATATCTACAACATGGACAGAGTCTACTGCTAACATACAGACAAAGACACTATACGAGAGCTAGTAGAACTGTGTCACTTTCGCACTGGGTCAAAGGAGATGCTTGAAATGCCTCTCCTAGTGGATGTGAAGGTCTGTGCAGCATTAACCGTCCTTGTTGCAGGGTCCTTTCAGCATCCAACACAGGACATGCTTAAAAACAAACAGTTGAACGTACCACCATGAACAGAATGGTGGCATGTTCAAGTTACTTTGGATTTGGACTACCTTCGGAGGTGTGACTTTCCTTTTCCTGAAACACAGGCCATGCTAGTAGTTTTGTAGACTTCGGCCTTGTGAATTCTGCACCAGTACTTTGAGGCAATGCTGATGCACATGGAACAGTACATTCAGATTCCAGGCACAGCAGAGGAGAGAACGACCACTATATTTGCATTTTATGACATAGCCCATTTCCCTGAGATACTGGGGAACTTGGACTGCATCCACATTGTTGTCAAGGCCTCACCTGCTCCATTTGGTATATCAACTGAAACACAATATGTATGTGTGCTATCAAGACAGTTCCCATGATTCTTACAACTGGTACAGGGGCTACCTATATCAGCAGTTTATGCTGGGGAATTTTCTGGAGGGTAATCTAGGTAGTAAATGCACAAACTGCCAACTACAGAGGTCAGAAAGGTCGACTGCCATGAATATAGGTGCTTTCTGTGGTGTGCTGCAGGTGATGCTGTATATCCATTGAAGACATGGCTGATGATTCCCACTCGTGGTGGTGATGTCATATGACATTTCATTGTCACAAATACTGAACATCATCAAAAAAGTGTGTTCAGGGTGTGGAAGGGCTACATCTTTTGCAGAATACATCTGGTGGCATGCTGCAGAGGCCTGCAGAAAGACATTTGTGGCCTGTGAAATTCTACATAGCATGGTGCTATGGAAAATGTTAGAGCAAGGGCAGCCTACAGCAATGACGCACATACCTGTGCCAGCAGTACAGGAATTGCCAAGTGACGAGTCATTTGAGGAACCAACTACAGCATACCTTTGAGCAAGGCAGAAGCAGGCACAGTATATCAAAGAAGTGGTCCACAACAAGACAAACAGTGAACAAAAATAAAGCATGCAGTAACAGTCCCAGTCTATCCATTACAGGGCACTTACTGATTATTTTATGTGAAGTACAATTGTATATGTAAACTTACCATAACAGTAGATGTTCAATTAAATCACTGCAGCAGTAGCCTTAGCTATATGGGTTACATTCAGCCATCCTTCTAATGCCTTGGGCTACCTTCCACACATGCACAATGGCTGCTGGCGCAGGAGATCCCAAGGCAGGAAATTCAACATTCTGGGCACTGAAATCTACAGGACTTTCTTTTCACCTGAAAAAGTGTTCCTCCTGTAGGCTTCAGAGGGTTGGGGATCAGCTAGCAATCTTCTTTTGATGGGCATATAAGTTCCTTTTGAGGAATAACTCCCATAATAAATACAGACTTAAAAAAAAAAAAAAAAAAAAAAAATGAGACTCCAAGGAAAGTGCAAGGCTCACCCAAAATTGTTGGTGAAAACCATTTCCTATACAATATATATATATATATATATATATATATATATATATATATATATATGGTTTTTTCTATCAAAAGTGTGACTATTACTTTTTGGGGAACAGTGCTTTAAGGACCGTTTAGAGCTTTTGCGGTCTTTCCCAAGACTGCATTGTCAATCTTAAACTTAATATTTTTCTTAACTGAAGCAGTTTTTGTGAAATTTTACTTGATTTTTTTATTGTAATTACTTATTTTAATCAATGACTTGTGTGTTTCTGAGGTGTCATTGTATTTTTTGCTTGGGAAGACTTCTTTTGTCAACTTATCTGTTACCAAATCATGGCAGCTTCACTTACCATGATTCAGACTTCTTTGATAGGAAAAGACAATTACTATGGAGGCCTAGTCAGCATGGGTTAAGTGTGGGACACAGTCATTTACAGGTGACCAAACTGGGTGCAGACAGCCATGGACAGTGGGACTAACTCAAGCACAGTGTGCACACTGGCAATGCAACCATGCCCTAACATAACCATGATGACTGGTTCCACACAGCCATACGCACAAATGGATGCCAAGTGGGATACTGTTGGACCAAATAGGCCTGTGCTCTCTATGTCCCTATATGCAGTGCTGCTATCTCACAATCTCTCCAATGGTTGAAGGTTTTCATGCAACGAAACAATGCTATGATCAGTTCTGAGATGGTATGATTAATGTCTGAGTCTGACATATGCCAAAGGTAACACCCAGGTCAGGGAAAGTACAGTTGTGTACACTTACCATAAATGTAGATGTTTGAGTGTATTCACTGTTGCAGTCATCAAATTTGGGTTATCTGCCTGCAGGTAGCCCTCAGTCGGCCTGAATACCAGAGTCTTGGGATTTCTGCGTCACATGCTGTTCCTTCTTCCATGAAGTCAGGTTGTCAGGGGTTTAAAACATGCAGCCAACGCCATCACATCAGTTTTTCTTGCCCCAGATGTGAGGTGCTCCCAAAATAGGAAGTAATTACATGGTATGGAACACCCCCAGCAAAAAGCAAATACACATGATATAACATATGCCAAACAAAAAAGATAGGTAGAAGTAAAGAGAAGTGAGGGGGCTGGAGGGAGGGTAACCAGGACTGCAACAGTGAATACACTCGAACATCTACATTTATGGTAAGTGTACACAACTGTACTATGTTCTTCATGTTTCACTGTTGCAGTCATCACATTTGGGAGGTTCCCAAAGCTAAGGAAGGGTGAGCATTAGGACTGGCAATCAGGCCCTGTAAGACTGCTGTGGCAAATCCAGCAATCCAGCTCTGGATTTAGAAAAGATAGGTAAGTGGTAATACTTGGTGAAAATGTGTACAGAGCTCCAGGTTGCAGCTTCCAGGATGTTCCTGGTAGGGACTCCCCTAAGGAATGCTGTAGAGGTTGATATAGACCTAGTGGAATGTGCTCTGATCACCTGTGGGGTAGGTTTTCCATTATGTTTGTAGCAGAAATGGATGCAGTGTGCTATCCAATTAGAAATGGTTTGCTTTGAAATGGCCTTGCCCTCTGCCCCTGCAGCAAAGCTGACTAGCAGCTGGTCAGATTTTCTGAAAGGCTTAGGACTGTCCAGATAGGACCTGAGCTGCCTGTGCACATACAGGGAGTGCAGGATCCTTTCCCCTTTATTGTGAGGATTAGGGAAAAAAGTTGGCAAATGAATGGATTGGTTTAAAGCCACACTAGATACCACCTTGGGTATAAATGATGGGTTAGTCCTGAGGGAAACCCAGTCCGCATGGAAGACAATGAAGGATTCCGCAGCCATAAAGGCCTGCAATTCAGACACTCTTCTTGCTGAAGTGATGGCTAGAAGTAAAGCTGTTTTCCATGAGAGGAATTTTAACTCTGCTGTGGCTGCAGGTTCAAAGGACGGAAGCATGAGCTTTTCCAATACAAAGTTAAGGGCCCAGGCAGAAGTGGGAGCTCTCCTGGGGGGGGGGGTCTTAAATTTTTGGCTTCCCTCAGGAACTGTTTGAGCAGAGGATGAGAGAAAAGGGGGGCACAGTATTATAATAAGCAGAGATGGCAGAGGCATGAATCTTAATGGAAGAGAAGGATAGGCCTTTGTGGAGAATTTCTGTTAAGTACTCTAGTATACGAGGTAAGTTGGGCACAGTTGTGCCCATTCCCTGAAATTGGCTCCAGGAGCAGTATCTTTTACACTTTTCCGAATAGGATTTCCTAGTACTAGGCCTTCTTGCCTCAAGAATGACATCCAGCACCTGCTTACTGAGAGTTGCTGGTGAAGAATTCAGAGGATGAGCCAGGCTGCTAGATTCAGGGTCTGTAGTGGAGGGTGCAAAAATCTGTCCCTCCTGCTGGGACAGCAGGAAAGGGGTCTGAGGCAGGTGCCATGGTGGCACTACTGTCAGACTGCCCAAAAGAGGATACTAGTGTTGGCGTGGCCAGTCTGGTGCAATCAGGATTATTCTTGGCTAGTCTTGTTTGATCTTTAGTAGAACCTTCGAGAGGAGGGGCTAGGGGGGCATAGATTGAAAGGCTTTCCCAGGTAAAGGACAGGGCATCCACTTTCCAAACTTGGCTGTGGGGAGTTCTGGTGTAATATACGCTCAATTGATAGTTCTGAGGGGAAGCAAAGAGGTCCACCTCTAGTGTCCCCCATCTGTTCCTCAAAAGCTTGAATATTTTGGGTTCCAGTTTCCACTTGTGTGGGTCCATGAGAATTCTGCTTAAGTTATCTGACAGTGAATTTAGTTTGTCTGGCAGGAATTGAGCTTGCAGATGCACTTGGTTGCTCAAGGCTGTGTTCCCCAGAGTCATGGCTAATCTACAGAGTGGGTAGGAATGGGTTCCCCCCTGCTTGTTTATATACCACATAACTGTGGTGTTGTCTATCTTTACCAGTAGTTGTCCTGAAAGAATAAGGTCTTTGAAGGCTGTCAGTGCATTCTGTACAGCTAACATTTTTTTTTGATTGATATGCACATGCATTTACTTTGGGCTCCATTTGCCTTGAATGCATTGTCCTGCCATGTGAGCCCCCCATGCATAGTCTGATGTGTCTGTTAGGGTTTGGGAGGCAGGGGGTTGAGTGAAGGGGAGTCCCTTGTTGTGGTAGCAGGCCTCTGTCCACCAAAGTAACTCTGTCCTTAGGGCAAAGAATGATAGGAATCATTGTTTCCAGGTCCTGCAAATATTGACACCAGAGACGTTTTAAGTACCACTGAAGTTTCCTCATATGCAGTCTTGCATATGGAATTAGTAGAATTCAAGAGGCCATGAACCCTAGGGCTTGCAGTATTTTTCTTGCAGATAGCTGGGTTTTGATGGCCAGTAGATTGAAGTAGTTTGTTAAATAAATTTGTTTTTCTGGAGTGAGGAATGCCATCTGGGAAGTTGTGTTCAAGCTTGCTCCCAGAAATACAATCTGTTTTCTGGGTACCAGATGTGATTTCTTTTTGTTGATGATGTACCCCAGTGAAGTTAAAAGTCTCTTTACAAATGTCAGGTGTTGTAGTAGCAATTCTTGACTGTCCGCCTGAATCAGGCAATCGTCCAAGTATGGGTAAATTTGAATCATTCTCTGCCTGCAATATGCAATGGCTGGAGCTAGGCATTTTGTGAATACCCTGGGCGCAGTAGATAAGCCAAAGGGAAATTCAGAGAACTGATAATTCATACAGCCTGCTCTGAAATGTAGGTATTTCCTGCAAGATTCCTTTATGGGGATGGGCAGATAAGCTTCTTTTAAGTCCAGAGCTGCTAGCCAGGAGTCCTTGGCTAGCATAAGAAGCAGCTGTTGGAGAGTAAGCATTCTGAATTTTGGAACCACCAGAAAGGTGTTGAGAATGGACATTTCCAGTATAGGACACCACAAGTTTTCTTTTCTAGGTACCAGAAACAGTTTGGAATAAAAGCCTTGTCCCCTTTGTTCTTCTGGGACAGGTTGAACAGCCTTGATACCGAGAAAAGAAAGTACTTGCTTTTGGGCCTCTGCCCACTGGTTTGGGAGAGGTCTGGCCATCTGCTTGGGGTTAGGAGTGAGTGGAAGTGGAATCTGTATTCCTGGGAAACAATGTTTAAGACACATCTGTCCAGGGTAATGTACTGCCAATTTTTGGCATGTACAGCAAGTTTCCCCTCTAAAGGTGCAAGTACTTGGGCAAGGCTTGGAAGAGTTAAGGATAAGTCAATGTGAGATTTTACCATAGGATGGCAGCTTACTACTCCCTGTTTTGGATGTGGGTGCACTCCATTGCTTAGATCTGTGCATACCCTGAGACTGTAGACTTGGTGGTCTGCTGCCCCTGGGTTTGGACTGAGATGGTCTGGGAGGGACTGGAAAAGACCAGTTTTTTGAAGGCCAATGCCTACGGAATCTAGGTGGTTGTACTTGTAAGAAATCTTTTACAGTTTGCATAGATTTAGCTTTTTCCTCCATCCTTTTGAGGACTTCTTCAGCTTTATTGTCAAACAGACGCTCTTGGGTTTAATGGTGCATCTAGTAATTCTGCTTTGACATGATCTGGCAAGTTTTGTTCCTTAAGCCAAGCATGCCTTCTAAGAACAGATCCAGTGACAGCAGTCCTGCAAGATGCTTCTAAGGCATCAAAACCACATTGCAAAGTATGTTTCCCAACTTGGTTAGCAGAATGCATTAACTCTTGTAAATCTTTATCTTCTGCACAATCAGAAATCAACATCATTTTCTGTTTAATTAGTTCCATAATATGTTGCTGATAACATATGAAACTGGCAATTTAAAGCCCTGATGGCAAGAGTAGCAGAGGTGTAGACCTTCTTATCCCATCTGTCTAAAGCCCTAGAATCCCTGTCTGAAGGGGTATGATTTTTGGCCGTTGTAGCCTTAATTGCCTTTATGGCCCTGGAAAATGGACTCTGGATCTGCAACAGGATTCTTAAAGAGGAAATTGTGGAAGTCAGGTACTCTATAGTACCTGTCAGGTTTCCTGGGAGCTGGCGGCAAAGTATCAGGGGTAAGGTTGGATTCCAAGAAGACATCATCTACAATTTCCAGAACTGGAGGGATAGCTAGAGGCCTGTGCTGAGGCAAGTTTAAAAATTCCCTGAGACTCTTTTTGGACTGAGAGTAGTCTTGGCTCTCTCAGCAGAAATGTTCTCTAAGGGTATGTAGGGTTTCACCAAAAGAAAAATATTCTGGTGGGGAAGCAGAGGGAATGTAATCCTCTGCATCAGAATCCTCGTAGGTAGATACGGGTATGTCCTGGTAATCAGAAGAGTCAGAGTTATCAGACTCCTAATCAGAAGAATCAGAAGGGAAAACAGATCTTGGTCTTTTTCAGGGGGAGGGCTGACTTCCACTAATTAAAGTAACAAGGTCTTCAGCCATTCTAAGCATTTGTTTTTGTGGCATGTGGGCCTGAGAATGCGCTTTGGTTGTTGGTTTCCTAGGCTTAGTGTGTACTTTAGGCCTGAGAAATTCAGTATTTTTGGTTTGAAACAAGGGCGTCGGATTAATATGAAAATCGGAAGGCCTGAATGCACCCTCAGAAGCCGATGGTTGCACAGCGGCTCCGGACCCATCCAAGGCAGAGACATCCGCAGGTTCCATAGTTGAAGAAGAATCTCGTGGCATAACGGACACCGAATGGGTCTCAGTAGAGGCCTGCGAATCTGCAGAAGTGGGTATCAGGGGCTGCAAAAGCACCTCACTGACTACCGGCGGACTGGTGACTAGCTTAACGGTGGCATCATTGACAGTTTTGGACCTATGCGGTCTGTCTCTGTCTTTATCCATACGTTTTTTCAGAAGATCGGTAGTCGGATGGCTTATCGAAGCCACTTCGGAATACGGAGATCGAGAGCAAAAGAATTTAGCGATAAATATAGCCCAACGACGAATAGTTCGGGCGTTGAAAAGGCACAAAACCGATAGCGAGGGACGTTGTGGTCTGGGCCTAAACAGGTGAAGCATTAAGAATGAAAATCTCTGTGAGGTATTTGCTTTCCACAGGCAAGACAATTATTATTTTTTTCTGACATTGGTTAGAGCAAGAAAAAAGGATCCCCAATGGGGTACTTATTTTTTAGAAGACTTCAGGTCTGAAACTCGAAAAATGAAAATTTCAGGAGGCGGCCGACTGGCACTCATGAACTGCTTCTGCTTTGGGCACCGCAACGGCAAGAATGACTGGTGTAATGGTGTAGGCTACATGTTTTATACCCCTGACAACCTGACGTCATGGAAGAAGCGACAGCATCCGACGCAGAAACCCCAAGACTCTGGTATTCAGGCCGACTGAGGGCTACCTGCAGGCAGATAACCCAAATGTGAGGACTGCAACAGTGAAACATGAAGAACAGCAATCACCTACATACCTCATCCCAGTGATGCATGTGCTTCCCTCAGAGGTAGTGTAGCCTCCTGTTGCTGCCTGAAATGATGCTGATTATGTATCATGTGATGGACTAACACAAGCAATGCTTGGGGTTGCTGCTAGGCTTCCACAGTCCCCTTGTCTGGGGAAGAGGGTAGTATGCCATCTACTTCTACCATTGCTGACAGTACCAATGTGTTCCTAAACTGTGCCAGGTGCATGGTGCCATAACTTTCAGCCTTTACAGACCTACTTATATCAGGCATGTGCCAGGTGGTCATGATAAATTGTCTCCAGTTGAACCTGTGAATGCATACTTACCACATGGACTTTAGCACACCAGGCTTGGCTACCCTCCACTGCTTAAAGAGAATCATAGACCAAATAGCAAAATTAATAGAATGAGAATTGCTAAAAGCTTAAGTTAAGGAACAATTTCAAACTGTAGAACAATAAGTTGTTAGTGGGAAAAAGAGTCAGTGTCAAAAAATGATAATCAGGACATGCAAATTTACTTAAAGTAAAGGAAGAAATAAGTTTAGTGCATGTGTTCATTACATTCAATGAAGCCAGAATGGAAGTTATGAAACTAACAGAAATATGGATTTTATTTCTCATAACAGAAATGTATTAATTACACTTGGTGAGTGGCCCCATTCAGATTTAGAGGAGGTCAGAATTTGAAAGAAACATTTTACAACAGAAAGGTGTGTAAAATTAGAAATGAATGGGAAAGGAATTGCAGCACTTGTGCTGTGTTTGTTCATCCTGAAGCAAATACAGGCAACTAAATTGTAAAACCAAGTGTTTTATTATATTTAACATCTAGTGAATATAACAAGTTTTACACAAGCAAAACACAACAAAGCATAAATTGCAGGATATCAGAAAATGTAAGTTATATATTTACTGGAACATGAGATTTCTCTGATCTGTCTCTGAAAAATGGAACAGCAGGACTGATGTCTTTGGTGCTTTCAAAACAGGGTACCAAATGTATCAGCAGGGCTGCTATCTTTGGTGCTCAATTGCAACAGAAACAAATTCCTCACAACTAGAGCTCATCCATATTCATAATCCTCTGATCCTGCTGCCTTCTTCAGACTAAGAATGAGTAGGAAAACCTTCATGAAAGCAGGAAACTGCTGTCAAGTGAACTTTGACTGACTAGTACCTAGCTCCTTTTTTGTACAACTTTGCTAAAAATACTAACATCTCTTCCAAGGGTGCTGCCACTGGTGAAATACGTCTGCTAGAAGCCTACTCCAAGAATTTCTTCCATTTGCCCTTATAAATCCTTCTGGTTGAGGTTTTCTAAGAAGTTGCACTCAGCTCAATGCCTGGAGGAAACTGAAAGTTCCTGGCCGTTATTCAAACTGACAAAACCAAGAGGTTAGTCAAAAGAATGGAAATGTCTGGGTGAGGCCATCTACACACATGATATAAGAGAACTGAGCTCTATTAGAGAAGAATGGGATTCGTCTTCAAGTGGGGCCACAGCAAGGGTAACCAAGTCTGTTAAGACCATAAGGGGGCTATGATAATGAGTTGAGACTTACATGCCTTGGCTTTCTAAAACAGTATTGGTAACAGCGGAAGGGGTGGATAGGCATAGAGGAGACCTGGGGGCCAAATGTGGGAGAATGAGTCCCTGTGTGTCTGTCCTACTTGGAGAACTTTGCTGAATAAGTGAGAGCATTTGGTATTGAATGGCAAAGTGTAAAAATCGCAGCAAAGTTTCCTCTTTTTCTTGAATATGCTGTCTATTACTTTTCTGTTGAGAAACAACATACAGGGTAGCAGGATCTGTCTGCTCACTTTAAGCCCAACCAGAGTGGTATAGGTGTGTTGCAGTCAGAAAGTATATCTAGGCTAGCACCCATTCCCAAACTCATTGTTTCTCTGTACAACAGTTAAAATTGGGTACCTCCTTGCTTGTTCAAAGACCAAACCAACACCATGTTGTCTGACTGTATGGTAAATACACCTCAAAGAAGCTCGTCCTGAAATACCTGCAGTGCTAGGAGGACTGCTCTCATCTCAAGCATGTTTATGTGGAAAGAGGTGGCCTCCAAAGTTCAAAACCTTGTACCATCTTGTCCAAGAAGTGCCCCTTGTCCCACCTGAGGACAGATGTGTTTTTGGTAACCACTGCAAGTGGTTTTAGTTTGGTAAAAGGAGATCTGATGAAGAGATTGCAAGGATTTGTCTACCAAGTGATGCTCTGTCTGTCTTTCTGAGATAATCTGATCTTGTTAAACATTGGTTAAGAGGACTAGTTCCACTAACAGCCCACTGTAAAATTCGCATGTTGAAGCAGGTATTGGGAACCATTTGTATCAATGCAGTCACTAGGCCTAGGACTTTGAGTACATGAACTGCTAGTGGCTGATCTTAATGCAGCAGGCACGAAACCACAGAAATTAAGGAGGGTATTCTTTCCTTTGACAGAACTGCTAACTGCCTTTGAGTGCTGTGGAGGCAGCCTATGATGGCAAGGTCCTATGAGGAATCCAGTTGAGGCATGTCTTACTTCACCATTTTCCACAAAGACAGGCAGACTCAGTGCAAATATCTTGCTAACACAAGCTGATCCACAGACAGAGCTAGCAGAAACCAATCATCTAAGCACAGGAAGATTCATAGTCCTAAAAGTTGCATGCATACTGGGACCAGAACCATACATTTAGTTAACACCAAAGGGGCTGTAGTGAACTCACACAATAAGTTCTGAAATTGAAAATGACTGGCTCTGACCAGGAAGTGAAGGAGCCTTCTTGATGCTTTGTCCAATTTTATGCCCAGGTACATAACTTGAAGATCCAGAGAGAACACCAATCATCTGCCTAAAGACATAGGCTTTATGAACTGCACGATGACCACCCATAAGGACTCCTCCTTTGCAAAGATGGTGAGCCAATTCAGCTTGAGGTCTTTGGTCTTTTGGGGCACTAAAAAATAATACAGTGCAAAATCCAGACCACCTGTGGTCTAGTGGGATCTCTTGGGTTGCTCTATTTTGGAGAAGGATCTGAACCTCCATTAAAGGTGCTTTCCTTTGCCTTGGTGGCATTCATGATGGCTGGGGAGCCTGAATCTGGGGATGTGCAGAAAAAATAATGAAGTAACCTCTGGATATGATGAATTTCACCTGTGCATCAAATGTGATGGTAATCCATACCAAAGTCTGTAAGGAAAGGTGCCCACTGATTTTCTCCAGTGGGAAACAGTGAGACAAACATTCAGTGACTGTAGGAATTATATCCTCAAAAGGATATCCAACTTCCATATTTGTTTGGACTACCGCTTCCTCTGGAGCAGCATCCAGATGTAAATTCCCCTCTGCCCCATGAACGCCTGTTTTGCCACTCTCTGTGCAGGGGGTTGCTGGTTCTGTTGAAAGGTTCTTTGTGGGGTTTAACACCTACATTGGTGAATGTTTTGCCTTCCAGCTCATTGGTAAATGGCCTCTCTTTGTCTTGTTGCCCAAACAACATACTGCCATCAAAGGTATGTAGTGAGTATATGGATTAATGACAGGATATGTACCAATTCTAAGGAGAACTAAGTTGTTCATGAAGGTGTAACATTTTCAGCATGTTGTGCATTGCTTTATGTTGTCCAAAGGATTCTGCACCAAAAAAGGTCACACAACATTAATTAACTTACTAATAAATTACTTCAAGTGTATGTATGAGCAGTAGAAATTCTCTAAAGAGCAATGTAATAGTTCAACATGTTACCAGTTTATTAATAACATTTTCTTTTGGCTAATGTGGTCGGTCATAAATAATGGACAAGATTTGGTGTGGTACAGGGAAAATTTTTCCTTTCTTAAAGTCTAGGAGTTTTGTGTCGGATTGCTGGTACAGGTAAAGTTTAAATATATATATATATATATATATATATATATATATATATATATATATATATTTTTTTTTTTAGATTGTTTGCTTATAATTTTAGAACACAAAAAAAAATATCTGCCAATATAATTCATCACTTCTGATTTTTTTGTGCACTCAACACATAGTTGTCCTGAGCTTAGTATATTCACATTTCACTGCAGATGTCTTGGTTACCACCATACACTAGTAACTACAGAGTAGAAATCCAGCTAAACCAGGTAAAATTGCCAGCATAGTACTTCAGTTCAGTGATGTAGTTCTGTTAAGAGCCCAGATGTTATGGTACGTTCACTCACTTTATATGGACACTAAATCAGTACATCAATCTGACATTTACTTCCACTCACCTGCTATTCTCAATTTCACAAAAAAAAATGTGGAAATGTCTTGTGAAACTAAAACAGACAGCTGGATAGATTAGCACTGCTGCATCACAGAGCTTGCTTGCTTGGTTCACTAGTTCAATCCCCAGAAGGACAGCCTTCTCTGCGGTCTGCATTTCCTACTTCTGCCTCCAGAGATTTTAACTAAAGACTCCACCTTGCTTCCACATCCGAGAAGCAAGCCAACAGGTGAACTGGTGATCTTTTAAAAATGCCTGCATGTGTAGGGATTTGTATGTGTGTGTAAGTATGCCCCATACTGGACTGACATCCTATCCAAGACTAGTCCCTCTGACATGCTAAACGCATGTCTTACATGCTCCTTAATAGGATAAAACAGGAACCATAAAATGAAAAAAAAAAAAAACAGAAATATGCATTTTACTGTATCAAGTGAAAATAATCATAAAAAGAAGACTAGCAGTAATGTACCTATCTGATTTGTGCTTGTATTTTCAATATAAGCATCCTATAGACCAGCACAATACTCCACTCTGTCTCTTACTAGGTAAATGGACCACTAAACTAACTGTGGTGATGTCTTATGTTTTTAATGTTACTGATGTAAATGGCTACAGTATGCTTGATGTGTTCTGGACTTTTGACAGGCTACATAAACGTGGTAAGTTTATTAGGTAGCTACATAACAATGGCATTTAAGCCACCTGAACTCACTTTGGTAGCAATTTTTGTTTTTGTGAAATGCTTTGCTTGGGTGGTTAAAACACCAACAGATATCATAGCACACAGTCATCTGTGATAACTATCTACCAAGGCCTGCTCTTTTAGCATGACTATTCTGGTACATGCAGCTACTGTGCTAAACTCAACTTGCTCATACAGAGAGGCAGCAAACCAGCATTGCCTTTATAGTTCCTGAAGACCCTGGGTTTCTTACAGCATTTGGTTAGCAAACTTCTGCTTTTACTCCAGTTATAGGATTTTGGTCTCATACCTTATTCTCTTCCACTTTGGTGTGCAGACAGACCTAAAGCCCGCATATTGGCCTGCACTGTTCTCTGCTTCCATCATTGAGCTCAAAAACACACTGCTGCTCCTGACTGTGAAAAAGACATGTAGGTGAGACACATAGGCATCTCAGAAAGTCCCTATGCTCTGAAACAGGTTACCCATCCATGTGAAGTAGAGTCCATTTTAACCCTACTTAAGGGTAACCATGACCTATGGAAATTGGAAATTCACCCTGGGTCTGGCCCCCATGTCTCTGACAGACAAAGGCAGGCAGTAATATCCAAACTAAAAAAAAACTCTCCCCCATATAACCTCTAGAAACTTCCTAACATACCCCCTGCAAATAAATGCCCATGATACAGAGGGAAACAACTGGTTTGGATTGCACAGCTAGGCCTATAAAGGCCCTGGTGGTCATTAGCTTACTATATACCTATGAACCTATGTACGATAGGCTAAGCATAAGATACACTCAGTTTAATGGGCAATTCCCATATGGATGTGCTCATTAAAGTCTGCTGAGAAAGTTTCACTCTGAGCCTATACTGATATCACAAGTCAAAAATGTCAGCCAATACTGACAGTTCCATGATGCACACAGATAAAGCCATAATCAAACTAGAAGAGACCAGAGTTAGACTAGCAGCTCAGGTGTCTGTAGCAGCTGGCTGGTGAGGATGGGAGAAAGCAGTTACTGTAACCCCCACCTCCCCACACCATCCTGGGGGAGTGAGGTGGTTACTGCTCACTGCAGCGGTGACATCTAACAGGAGCACTAGTTATCATACCCAGCAGAGACCAAGCCTACTAAACCCACTGTCGCTCTCCTACTTTGGACACAACAGAATAGTCTTCATGGGTTATGTTCAAGCAGCTTTATTCTATACAAACACATTACTAAAAGGTTTACTGACTTTAACTTTAGTAACTTATATACAAACTAACAACTGCAATCATGCATGCTCTCACTGTGGTTGCTCGTACAATAATATGATGATTTTCACCTTCTCTTTCATCTATTGCAGGTGCATATACAAATGAACGCTCTCTTTCTATGGCTTCTGACTCAGCTAGGTTTAGCAAAATGAATGCACTGGTGCGTGCATCTCTATCTGCATAAGCTGCCTGTATAAAAATATTGTACTCTTGCTTAAATATTCTCCAGTTCTCTGAAATATTCTGATCAAATACAAGTGGTAGGGTTTTTCAAAATCTGTCTGCCATATTAACACATGCCAGAAAAGGGTTTTGCAAATAAGCACAAACATACACTCATGCACATATGCCAGCACTTGCATCTGAATTAATTTCTTTTGGGCTTTTTGAAATAATGCTAATGAACAACTCGGAGTACCTTTGAATAATTGGACTTTGCGAAATAAACTTCTGAGATGGTTTAACACTCTTGTAATATCATCTGGAAGGCTAACTACTAAAGTCATTTATTATTACTTTAAGAAACATCTCAAACAACTTTACGATGTGAATGAAATAAACTCTCAGGCATTGTAATATTCTTGTAATATTGTTATAAATCACCTCTTATCAGTGTAAGAAACATATCAAAAACTGCACAATGCAAATAAACTGGACTTCTCTTGCCCAAACCTCAGTAACATTTCAAAGTAGTTGCACTTTGCAAATAACTGCATACAGCACACTGAAATGTCCCAAAATTGGCGATACCTTGCTAGGCAATTCTTTACAGTGCAAGAAACACTCTGTATTGGCGGCACTTTGCGAATAGACATCCAGCACAAGAAACTTTTCAATATGGCTATACTTTGACTGTATTTCGCGAAATAGTTGCACTTCGCACACAATAAACTGTTTGAAACACATACACAGTAATAAGCACACACTGTAAGCACTTTTACACACTCTGAGATACTTCAAATAACTTTAGTTATGCCCTTGATACAATACGAAGTCATAGTTATGCCAAAATGCATGCAGTCGGCTTGCTTTATTTTTGCTTACTGTGCCTTTTTTTTCGTTTTGCTTTATTATATTCATTTTTCTCATTTAAGCCCTTTTCAAGCCAAATGTACTTTTCTTGTGCTCATTTTACTCTAAACATGCCCAATTTTGCTTTGAACACACTCGTTTTACTTTAAACATGCTCGTTTTCTCTTTAAACATACTCGTTTTGCTTTAAACATACTCATTTTGCTTTACTGATAATCGTTTCAACAAATACCTTTATTTTAAACATTCTTTTAGCCAACAAACTTTTTGTGCCTTCCACTTGCTCAATAATGCGGTTTGTGCCCTTGTAATGCCCTGTTTTATCTCCTTATCAAATAAACAGTTTGCACTACTTCTCATTACCTTTGATTCTTATCTGGCTCTTTTTGTGCTCATTTCTCTTGGTTTTATCTTCACTGTCATCTCTGCACCTCATGGCTCTGGATTTTATTCTCTTCAATCCCGGTTATGACACCATGTCGCTCTCCTAGTTTGGACACAATAGAAGAGTCTTCGTGGGTTCTGTTCAAGCAGCTTTATTCTATACAAACAAATTATTATAAGGGTTTACTGACTTTAACTTAAGTAACTTAAATATAAACTAACAAGTGTGATCATGCATGCTCTCACTGTGGCTCCTCTTACAAAATGGCACTAGGGAGTGCACATGTCTGGAATTTATATGTGCAAGTACAGCCTTGACATGCTTCTTATCAATTTCAACAACTGGCTAAGTTTCTGGTGTCATTCAAAGGAGATCCAGTGTCTGTCTGCCTGGGATGACATGCTCGACAAGCCACACTGCTTCGCTAGAGACGGCTTGCACCTGTTACTCTTAGGCTTTCGAATACTAGCCAAGGCTCTTGCCACCCCCATAGCGCCTTTTTAAGGCAAGGCTCAAAAGACAAACCCACTGCCATAAATAGATAAAGTAACAAAAAACTGAGGGTAACGTTACTCAATGCCAGAAGTCTAAACCTCAAAATGCATGCACTCGAGGCCCTCCTCAGTATGGAGAAAATTGATATATGTGCAGTAACAGAAACCTGGTTTAAGGCTCCAGAGAGCACATCAGCACTACCAGGCTACAACTCACAGCATACATTTCGGCCACAAAACCCAGACCGAAATACAAAAGACGGGGTCGTATCCATATTCATCAAGGATACCCACACCTCCAGGTTAGTGGCACAGCATGATGCTTCAGATATCATCCACGTGCAACTAACAAAGGGTAAAACTGCAATTCAAATTGTAGCTTGCTACAGATCCCCCACCATGTCCCAGGACCCCCATTCTGCATTTCTGGAAACATAAAGGTCCTACCAAACACCCTAATATTGGGCAATTTCAATTACCCAAACATTAACTGGGAGAACTACTCAAATACTAACTCCCTTGCCCAACATTTCCTATAATGTATAAACTCAAAAGCCCTGTATCAACTGGTCAACACTCCCACCACAGGTGACAACATACTGGATCTGGTCATCAAAAACATGGGCGACCGGCGTTCCACATCTGATCTGACCATAAACAAATCACTTTAGGTATCCACATCCCACCCCCGGACAAGGAAACCATCGTGAAAAACTTTTCAAAAGCAAACTTCACGTTACTTAAGACCGAGGTGGAAAGTTTCAATGCCCCCATGCTAAAGGATAATGCTGTCCAAGCTGCAAAATCCTTTACTAATGCATTCTACGGGCACCTACAAGAATGCACGGATTGTGCTATCCCAAGCAAAACTAAGACTCACTCCTCCAAGAAAAGGAAACCAGTCTGATGGGCCCCTGCCATAAACAAGCTATACAATAGGAGGAGGAAACTAGTTCAGAAAAGAGTAGAATCCCAATAAGGGAAGACATCCCTGATCAGTATCAGCAAGAAACTACGATCCCTCATAAAATCATCCATGGCGAGCTTCAAAAGAAAAATTGCCAAGGACTCCAAAGACAACTACAAGGCATTCTTTAGCTATGTCAAGGCTCAAGTGGCAATGCTCAGAGCTACTTGGAGTTAGTGGAGAATGGCACAAAATACACTGAACCGACTGATATCACCAACATCCTGGCAGACATGTTCAGTGCAAACTTCACCCCCCCTCACCCCCAAAAGGGCCCATAACAATACCAGAAGAATGTACAGCCCCTGAAATCACAGACACTCAGGTTAAAACAGCCCTCTCCAAAGCCAAAAACACAGCATCAATGGGACCAGACGGTGACCCAGGCTCAAAGACGAACTAACTCCTCACCTAAACACACTTTTCAAACTCAGCCTCTCCACAGGCTACGTACTCATAGAGTGGCGCACAGAAACAGTTATTCCACTCCACAAAGGTGGAGCCACAATAGACCCCAGGAACTATCGCCCTATAAGCTTGACTAGCTTGGTCTTCAAGGCTATGGAGCACATCATCATGGAACTCATTAACAGAGACATTGGGAACCTCCAAACACTGGACCCTACCCAGTTCGGCTTTGCTAAGAGTAGATCATGCCTCCTGAACCTGGCGGACTTCTTTGAGAAAGTTACCAAGGCTATAGACGAGGACAAGGTGGTACACACAGCCTACCTAGACCTCGTAAAGGCCTTTCACACCATTCCCTATTCTGGTATTATAGACAAGCTCACCAGCCTGAACATAAACCCTTATGTCACAAGATGGGTTGCCAACTGGCTAATGGACAGAACCCACATGGTGAGAGTTGTGGGAGCTAGGTCAGACTCTAAACCAGTTACAAGTGGCATTCCCCAGGGTTCAGTCCTAGGACCCCCTCTTGTTCGGCATATACTTCTCAGAGGTACAGGCAAGCACAGGAGGACTATGGCTGACCAGGTTTGCAGACGACTGCAAACTAGGAGCTCTGACTGACTCTCTGGCTGACACAGACAGCCTCCAAAAGGGTCTCACTGAGACGGATACCTGGTGTCAAAATCATGGCCTCAAGCTAAATGCCAAAAAGTGCATAGTCATCCCCTTTGGAAAAAACAAAGTACCCACAAACTACCACATAGGTGGTAATCCCCTAAATATGGAAGACGTAATAAGGGATCTGGGGACCCAAGTAGATAGTAATCTCTCCTTATATAATCACATTGCCAAAGTGGTTAGAAAATCCTTCTATGTGGCCCACCTAATCACAAAAGGGTTCGCATCCAGATCAAAAGAGGTCATTGTGCCCCTCTACTCATCACTCATCAGACCCATCATAGAGTACAACGCCCCATTTGGGATGTACCTTACAAGACACCTGCAACAGCTGCAAAGACCAGAGAAGTACCTCACCAAGAGGATCACTGGCCTCAAACAGATGCCCTATGCAGCACAACTGAAGAAACTCCAGCTGTACTCTGTTGCATACTGCCTACTCAGAGGTGATCTCTGCCTGACATACAAAGCCATGGCCAACTCAGAATTGATGGACATGTTCCACCTAAATAAAACCAAATCTCCTCGAGCCACATGCTCTAGGGATCTAAACCTCACTACAACAATAAACAGGACGTGCTGGAGGGATAGATTCCTGTCCCAGAGACTTCCCATGCTTTGGAACAAGATTCTAATCTACATTAGGCAGAGCTCCTCGCTAACACTCTTCAAGAGAAACCTTGATGAGTGGATGGGAAACAGAAAGTTTACCCCAGGGATCACTTCAAGTGGCTCTGCTGGACAGAGGCACAGGGAACTAATTTAAGGGGGTGGCGAAAGCCAACACATTCTGGCTAGGCTTATAAATGCCTTCGGGCACATAGCCTAGTACCTACCTATGAACCTAAGATACAGCACACTTCACTTGCAATCTGATCTACACTCATGATGTCTAAGTGCAATGCACTGTGGGCTGAGAGGAACTCTGCCTGCGGAGGGATGTATCTACTCAGAAGTACAATAACAGTATTCCAAAAAGCTGATGGAGGATGGTGTTCCTACCGGAAGAGGGTAGGCTACACATCAAGACATGCAAACCTGTCTCATTCCCTACCACCTGACTTTTGACAGGGAATAAAAGACTGATTGGGATTCTCAAGCAGGAATAAATAGGTTGTATGGCCACCACCTAGCCCTGGAGTGTCTGTCATACTTATCCCCAAAACAAACGTGCTGATAAGGTATAGGCATTGGAGCCAATTAGTGAAGTCCTGTAAGGAGTAAAGCCTCAGCCAATGTCAGGGTGGGAAAAATCGTTTACTTATGAACATAGTGACGTGGAGCACAGATAACTAAAGCAACAGAAAATGAGGCATTGGGCTACAGGTACCATATACGATGCTTCAAAAGGTAAGCATATTACTTGCTTGAAAAACAGTAACAATTTGGGCAGTGCACATTACTTAACAGTACTTCTCTGTGTTACTATCTGTTAATGGTATAGTCTTCAGTTTTGGTCTTTGAACTACTGAATGTTTAAATATCTCCCATTATCAATACATTGCTTTTCTTTTTTAAATGCGGAGTAGGTCTTAGCACGATAAATATCCAGTAATTATTTAAAACATTTTAAATGTTAATTGTTCATCAAGTATTACTTCAAAATATGAATAATGTTTATTTAAGCGAGAAGAACATTTGCTGACATTATCCTGCTGTACACATAATACATTCATCCTCGCTACACATCCGACCTCATGAAACCAGAAGCAAGGCCGCACACACAAAATTACTGCAGCTAGAATCTTTCTTCCTAATTTCTGTTCCATTTGCAGTGCAGACATTACTCCCCCACCTAAGAGTAAACCATCCATCCATCTCTCCATTAACAAAATAAAAGCCTCTTACAAGATGCATTATATATTCTGCAGACGGACCCCACTGTTTAACAAAAGTCTGATGTGCTTGTGTACAGAAGTATATTTATGAAACCTGGAGTAGACCAAGTAGTTAATGATAATAATCAGAAGAAGATGAGCACAGGATTTCACATACTATTTTAACTCATTAGTGCAAATGGGAGACTTTAAAATAGTGCTACATTCTGTTTTGTTTAAAGTCTAAACTCACAAATCAAAAATTTTAAAAAGTCATCAGCTCTACTAGCAAAAATATCTGAATTTGGAGTGCATTTCTTAAGTACATTAAGTAGTAAAGCAGAAGCATTAAATTACCTTTCAAAGTGAAGATCATAACCACAGGCCAGAATGGCCCGCCACACACTGCGAATATCTTGTTTTGCACGATCTACAACAAATCTGTGAAAGCCTTCCAGAGTTAAATACTTTTCTTCAGGAACTGTTAAAACAAAGAAATATTAAGACATACTTATTAAATACTATGCTCAAATATTTACTTACTGGTAGTATTTAATAAGGGCAAATTGATACTGTATTGATGTATAAACTGAAAAGAAATGCTGCAAAATCTGGTACAAAGTTTCCTCATACAGTTAAATCTACACTACTGCTATCAAGTATACAAAACTTCTTGTACATACTGTTGAAGTGATTACTCTATGGAAAATCCTCTGCTTCAGTTGGTCTGGTGGCACAGAGGGTATACTATACTATTCCTATGTTTTGGGGGGGTATGAAATGAAAACAGGACTAAGTAACCTTGCTGAATACATGACTTTTGGATTCCTTTGACAATCTCTTACAAGAAAGATGGCCAAGTGAAATATAGCAAACTGAACGGCTGAGGTGCTAAATTCATAAAGTTGTTAAAAATACAGTTGTTGCACTTACTATAACAGCTGATTTTCAAACTCCTCACTGCTGCAGTAGCCTGTGGCTATACGGAGATGTATCCTGCCAGGTTACAACTCCTCTCCAGCTTCAAAAAGCTCTGACTCCCTCCTACACCTAGATTCTGACTGCTAATTGGCTAGCACCTTGCAGGAAAATCAGCAGTCAGAGTCTAGACAATTTCAGGACTTTCTTGCCCAAAAAGAAAGAGTTTATTCATCATGAACCTCTAAAAGATATAAACAGTAACAAATAACTTTATATCCAATAACTAACTATATACAGAAGTAGGAAGATGGACGGTGGGTGCTGCTACTGCAGCAGTGAGGAATTCAAGCATCTACTGTTATGGGAAGTGGAAGTTACATAACTACTACATTCATCATTCTCACTGCTGCAATAGCCTTTGGTTATGTGGGTTGATTACCAAAGCCTATCCAACCTGGGAGGAGGAAGGGCAACAACCCTGGAGAATGGTACTAGTAAATCCAGTCCTGGACCTGGAAAAGGAGTCCAGTGTGTAAAGCCTTGTGAAAGTATGTACAAAGGATCATGTAGCTGCATGTAGTATGCTTCTATACTCCACCTCTTTCCAGTACATCATCAAAAAAGTCAAGGATCTAGTAGAATGTGCCATGATACTGCCTGGAATAGATCTGCCATGTTGCTAAAAAGCAACAGCTGAGGATAACCATCTTGTAAAAGTCCATATTCACATGGGCTGTCCTTTCTTTGTTCCATCACAAGAAACAAACAGATGATCTGTTTTTTTTTTTTAAGGACTTAGTTCTGCCAAGATAATACCTGACTCGGCCATGTACATCCTTTCTCCCTGACTCAGAGGACCTAGACAGAATACTGGCAGACTGATGGTCTGACTCAAAATAAACTCTGGAACAACTTCTGGGCATAAATAAGGCATTTGTTCTTACTGTGACTCTATCCCAGTGGAAGACCAGATGATGTTCACCCACCATGAGACCTTGCAACTCAGATACTCTTCTTATATATTAAAAACAATAAACTGACAAACTAGGTAAAAGACACTGTTGGAAACAGAGGCAACAAACACTTTAGGACCAAAATCAAGAAACACTTTAATGCAAAACCAATAAAAACCAAACAGTAATGTAAAGCGCTTTTTGTCTGGCTACATAGCTAAACTTCTTCAGACGAAGAAAACAAAAAGTTTGCAGCATTAAGTATTCACCCTGTACCTTCCTATTAAACTAATTAACCAATAAAAACACATCTCCATAGAAACAATTAAAAGTCAGTAATTAGGTAATGTTAAAACAACCAAGTTCAGCATTTTCCTACTTAAAAAGCTACAAATAAGTATAAGCAAGTAACCCCACCATCCCCACCCACCAAACAAAACATTTTACCATAGAATTTGTTACCAAATGTAATATTAAATAACAGTTAAAAGTTTGCTTAAAATTAACGCTTAGACTTGTTAAAATTACTTTACACTGTCTCTAGACACCTATACATGTTGTTTATACAAAGTATTATTAAAATACTCCATTAACTTGTTAAAATTAATTAAATCTCCGGCTGTACTCAGTGGCATATCGCTTACTCAGAGGTGATCTCTGCCTGACTTACAATCCCATGTCCAACTCAGAATTGATGGACATGCTCCACCTAAAGAAATCCAAGTCACTGCGAGCCACATGCTGGAGGGACAGATTCCTGTCACAGAGACTCCCCATGCTTTGGAACAAAATTCCTACCTACATTAGGCAGAGCCCCTCACGAACACTCTTCAAGAGAAATCTTGACGAGTGGATGGGCAACAGAAAATACACCCCTGGGATCACTTCATTGGCTCTTCTTGACAGAGGCTCAGTTAATTAATCAATGGGGAGGCGAACGCTGACACACTCTGGCTAGGCTTATAAATGCCCTCGGGCAGATAGCCTAGTATCTACCTACGAACTACAAAAATGTACAGTGCTGCTTCAGACCAGAGGTTAAAAAATCCATTTAGCTGTTACACTTCTAAGGTGCCGATTAAATAATATGCTAACCCTCCAGTTTTTATATCCAGGGCCAAACAGCAAGTCATCTACTCAAACTTTTTAGTTTTAAAATACAAGATAGCGAGATGACTTTGTTTAGTCCTGGTGCCCTACTGGAATTTAGCATCAGTTGCCAAAGCAGTTACAGTTGTTCCAATAATTGGAAAGTACAGTTTTGTACCTACCATAAATGTAGATGTCCGATAGATATGCAACTGCAGTCATAACATATGGGTTGTCCTGCCTCAGGCAGCCCTCGGTCGGCCGAATTCCAAAGTCTGGGTCCGGCGTCAGCTGGTGTCGCCTCCTCTCCGACGTCACAAAGGCTGGAGTATAAAGGCATCGGCCGACGCCATCTTCTTCAGTGTTTCTTGCCCCAGATGCCAGGTGCCCTCCTAGGAAGGCTAAATTTGGTAAATGGATAAAAATAATCCAAACATGCACAACAGTAATAAACAGATACACCATAGGAAATACCCCCAGCTAATGGGATTAGGGGTAGGGACCCAAAAAGGAAAGATACATCTGCAAGAAGAGTTTCGGAGATTCAGGCACTCATGGCAGTGCCTCCCTTCATCATTTTTCATCAAGACAGAGTTTCTCTAAGAACAAATCCTACATTCATGCCAAAAGTTATTTCCAAGGTGTCTCTAAATCAGGCTATTCACCTGCCTACATTCTTCCCCAATCCTCAAAACAAGTGGGAAAAACTACTGCATACTTTGGACATACACAGACAACTACGTTACTACTTGGACAGAACTAAGGCCACCAGAAAGTCTGACCAACTGTTTGTAGCCTATGCTGCTGGAATACAAGGAAAAGCAATCTCCAAACAAACAATTTCAAAATGGATTGGACATTGCATCAGATTCTGCTATTCATTCCATGGAAAAGGTGTGCCTGCCAATATTAGGCCACATTCCACCAGAGCTTTAGCCACTTCCACAGCTTTCCTAAGAGAAGTGGCAACAAAGGACATTCTAGAGGCTGCTACATGGAGCTCCGTGCATACATTTACCAAGCACTACAACCTGCCTTTATACTCCAGATCCCGAGCAGGCTTTGCTTCGGCAGTCCTGCAGGGGATTTTAGCTACACCATCCTTATCATAGATCCATCCACCGCCAGCTTGGCTATGGTATTCAACCCATATGTTATGACTGCAGTTGCATTCTTGAAGGACATAGTACAGTTTTGTACCTACCATAAATGTAGATGTCCGATAGATATGCAACTGCAGTCATAACATATGGGTTGTCCTGCCTCAGGCAGCCCTCGGTCGGCCGAATTCCAAAGTCTGGGTCCGGCGTCAGCTGGTGTCGCCTCCTCTCCGACGTCACAAAGGCTGGAGTATAAAGGCATCGGCCGACGCCATCTTCTTCAGTGTTTCTTGCCCCAGATGCCAGGTGCCCTCCTAGGAAGGCTAAATTTGGTAAATGGATAAAAATAATCCAAACATGCACAACAGTAATAAACAGATACACCATAGGAAATACCCCCAGCTAATGGGATTAGGGGTAGGGACCCAAAAAGGAAAGATACAGAGGGGTAGGAGGGTGGGAAAGTCCGACTGCAGTTGCATATCTATCGGACATCTACATTTATGGTAGGTACAAAACTGTACTATGTCCTTCAAGAATGCAACTGCAGTCATAACATATGGGTTGAATACCATAGCCAAGCTGGCGGTGGATGGATCTATGATAAGGATGGTGTAGCTAAAATCCCCTGCAGGACTGCCGAAGCAAAGCCTGCTCGGGATCTGGAGTATAAAGGCAGGTTGTAGTGCTTGGTAAATGTATGCACGGAGCTCCATGTAGCAGCCTCTAGAATGTCCTTTGTTGCCACTTCTTAGGAAAGCTGTGGAAGTGGCTAAAGCTCTGGTGGAATGTGGCCTAATATTGGCAGGCACACCTTTTCCATGGAATGAATAGCAGAATCTGATGCAATGTCCAATCCATTTTGAAATTGTTTGTTTGGAGATTGCTTTTCCTTGTATTCCAGCAGCATAGGCTACAAACAGTTGGTCAGACTTTCTGGTGGCCTTAGTTCTGTCCAAGTAGTAACGTAGTTGTCTGTGTATGTCCAAAGTATGCAGTAGTTTTTCCCACTTGTTTTGAGGATTGGGGAAGAATGTAGGCAGGTGAATAGCCTGATTTAGAGACACCTTGGAAATAACTTTTGGCATGAATGTAGGATTTGTTCTTAGAGAAACTCTGTCTTGATGAAAAATGATGAAGGGAGGCACTGCCATGAGTGCCTGAATCTCCGAAACTCTTCTTGCAGATGTGACTGCCAATAAAAAGACAGTCTTCCATGAAAGAAATTGAATTTCTGAAGTTGTTGCTGGTTCAAAAGGAGGAAGAGTTAATTTTTCCAACACATAATTGAGGTCCCAAGCAGGTACTGGCTGTCTTCTGGGAGGTTTGATATTCTTTATTCCTCTTAGAAACTGACGTAGCAAAGGATGTGAAAACACTGGAGGGTCACAGTTGTATCTTGCTGAGATTGCTGAGACATGAATCTTTATTGAAGAGTATGAGAGTCCAGTATGAAATAGCTCTGCCAAGTATTCTAATATCTGAGGTATACTCGGTAATGTTGTGTCCTGACCCCTGATGGCATTCCAGATGCTGAATCTCTTCCACTTGGCCGAATAGGTTTTTCTGGTGGAAGGTCTGCGTGCTTCCAGCAAGATCTCTTGAACTGATTTGGAAAGAGAGCTAGGTGGAGAAATCATGGTAGCCTCCAGGCTGTCAAGTGTAATGTTTTCAGGTCTTGATGTACAGTCCTGTAATTGTGTTGTGTTAAGAGCAGGGGCCATAGGGTCAGAGGCCATGGTTTGGTCTGAGTTATGGTCAATAGCAATGGGTACCAGTGTTGCCTTGGCCAGTCTGGAGCTATCAAGATGCCTGTTGGTTGTTCTGCTTTGATCTTCAGTATCACCTTGGTCAGCAGAGGCAGAGGAGGAAATGCATACATTTTCAGAGAATTCCAGCTGAAGGAGAGAGCATCCGTTTTCCAGGCTAGAGGATGGTGAGTCCTTGTGCAGAACTTTTCCAGGTGATGATTTAAGTGGGAAGCAAAGAGATCTACGTCCGGTCTTCCCCATGTCATCGTCAGTTGAGAGAAAATGTGAGGGTGCAGCATCCATTCGTGTGGATCCATAAAATTTCTGCTCAGCTGGTCCGCCAGTACATTGTCCTTGCCTGGTACAAACTGGGATTGTAAATGTATCTTCAGGCTCAGATTTTTCCCAGAGAAGCATTGTTAGTCTGCAGAGAGGATAAGAATGGGTGCCCCCCTGCTTGTTTATGTACCACATGACAGTGGTGTTGTCTGTCCTTATTAGCAAATGCCCTTGTTGTAGTGATTTTTCGAAAGTTTCGATTGCATGTATCACTGCCAACATCTCCTTTTGGTTTATGTGCAGATGCCTTTCCTTTGGAGACCAAAAACCTTGAATGCATCTGCCCTCCATGTGCGCCCCCCATCCATGGTCTGAGGCATCTGTTGTAATCGTTTGGCCTGCTTGAGGTCTGTTGAAAGACATGCCTTTGTTTTGCTGACTGGCTTGAGCCCACCATAGGAATTCCTTTTGCAGACATGGAATAAGTGGGATTATGTCCTCTAGGCTTTGGTTGTGTTGAGACCATAAGTTTTTTAAATACCATTGCAGCTTTCTCATATGAAGTCTTGCTAAAGGTATCAGAAGAATGCAAGATGCCATGAACCCCAGGGCCTGCAGGATTTTCCTTGCAGTCAGCTGGGAGAGTTTTGCTATGCCTTTGAAGTACTCTGGTAAATGCTGCTGCTTTTCCTCTGTGAGGTAGGCCATTTGGTTTTCTGTGTCCAGTTTGGCTCCTAGGAAGATAATCTGTTGGGATGGCAGTAGTTTTGACTTTTGAATGTTGACTGTGTATCCCAAGGCCTGTAGCAGATGCATGACATAGTCCAAATTTTCTTTTAAGGTTTGTTTGTTGTCTGCTTGTATGAGGCAGTCGTCCAGGTAGGGGTATATTTGAATCCCCTGCAGTCTGCAGTGTGCCACTACTGATGCCAGGCATTTCGTGAACACTCTGGGCGCAGTAGATAAGCCAAACGGCAATGCTGAGAATTGATAATGCTCTGTCCCTGCAAGAAATCTGAGGTATCTTCTGCAGCTTTGTCTGATTGGGACATGCAGGTATGCCTCCTTGAGGTCCAGAGTGACCAGCCAAGACCCCTTGCCCAGCATGGGAAGGAGTTGCTGCAACGTCAGCATTTTGAACTTTGGCACCACGAGAAAAGTGTTTAGAGTTGACAAGTCCAGTATGGGTCTCCATTTGTTTTCTTTTCTTGGAACAAGGAACAGCCTTGAATAAAATCCCTGGCCTTGCTCCTGAGGAGGAACCCTTTCTATTGCTTTTATACTTAAGAGCTTGGAAACTTGAGTGAGTGCCTCTGCCCTTTGATGATGTGGCAGGTTTGGCATGCCTTGTCTTATTGGTAATGTGTGGAAGTGGAATCTGTAACCTTTGTCTATCAAATCCAAAATCCAGTTGTCCTTGGTTAAGATATGCCAGTTTTGAGAGAATAAGGATAATTTTCCGCCCAAAGGTGCTTCTCTTTGAACCTTTGTAGGCAGTACGAAAATCCAGTCACTGTGATTGTCCTCGTGGTGCAGCTGAACTGTCTGCGCCACTTCTTTGATTTGGAGGTTGCCATTGGCGGCCCCTGTAAGATCCTCTGTATTGCCCTCTACCTCGGGCACGTCTGCTTTTTCCCCTTTGAAACTTGTCTGAGCCGGGGAAGGACCAATTCTTTGAGGGCCAGTTTCTGCTGAATCTGGGTGGCTGAATCTGAGGGAAATCCTTGACTGTCTGTACTGACTTTGCTTTTTCCTCTATGGATTTCAGTACATCTTGTGCATTAGCACCAAACAGCTTCTGTTTTTCCAGAGGTGCATCAAGTAACTTTACTTTAACATGGTCAGGCAAAGACTGATCCTTTAACCAAGCATGTCTTCGTATCACAGCCCCAGTCATAGCTGCCCTACATGAAGCTTCCAATGCATCATAACCACACTGAAGAAAATGGTTATTAACCTGCTGAGTGTTATGTATATGATCCTGCAATGCCTTTTTATCAATAGGCTCAGGAGAGGCTAACTTTTTCTGTAAATCATCCAGGAGAAAATCTTGGTACTGAAACATGTGGAAAAGGCAGTTAAGTGACCTCATGGCTAGGGTAGTAGAGGTATATACTTTTTTACCCCATCTCTCCAGGGACCTTGCTTCTCTGACTGCTGGCAGAGGGTTTTTGGCAGAGGAGGAAGCCACTCCCTTGGGGCCCTGTGAAATAGTTTCTAGATCCACAGAGTGGGCCTTAAAAAGGTGCTTGTGAGTGTCAGGGACCCTATAATATCTGTCCGGCTTGAGAGGGGCAGGAGGAAGAGAATCAGGGTTAGCACTGGAGTCAGAGAAAACATCATCCAAAACATCCATAACAGGTGGAATAGCCAAAGGCCTGTGCTGGGGAAGCTTGAAGAAGGTACGAAGCCTTTTCCTGGAGTCAGAGAATTCCTGACCCTGCCATTGAAAATGTTCCCTCATGGAATGCAGGACTTCACCAAAAGAGAAATCCTCTGGAGGGGAGGCAGAGGGAATAGATTCCTCAGCATCAGAGTCCTCGTAGGCCTGGAAGGATTCTTCTTGGGTATCAGAATGCTCAGAATCCCCAGAGGCTTCATCCGAAGAGAGGTTGTCCACCTGCTCAGTTCTAGGCCTTTTCTCTGCAGGTGGCTGAGAACCCCTATCCGGATGAGGCTGAGACCCCCTGATAAGGGAAATAAGATCTGCAGCCAGAGACATGATCTGCTTGTCAGATGAAGGGGCCTGGGTAGCAGGCTTAGGATGGGCCTTGGCCTGACTGGCAGCCTTAGCACATGCAAAGGCTTTGATGGACATGGATACAGGGGGCCTAGCAGCCCCATGTGCAGGCGTAACCTTGTCCACAGAAATGGTGTCGGGTAGATCCAGAACTTCGGTTTCCGGAGAAAAATCAACAACCGGCACCGGAGAGATCTCTGAGACTGAAGGTCGGGTTAACGCTGTGTCGTCGGCCTGCAGCGGTGGATTTACCACTTCCGAAGGGACCGGATCACTAGCGGGGGGTTTAGGAGAAGCATCGGTGGAGGACGCGGGCCGAGAGTGTCGGTCCCGGTCCTTGCGTTTTTTAGCAGATTGGGTTGTCGGTTGATCCGACAGCATGATATACGCAAAGGATTCACCGAAAAAGTTCTCGGCGAATTCTGCCCGGCGCCTGAGAGTGCGCTTATTAAAGCAAGCACAGGCAGCACAGGCCGAGATGTCGTGGTCTGGGCCCAGGCAAGGAAGACAGAGAGAATGGAAGTCCTTATGAGGTATTTGTTTACCACAAGAAAAACAATTATTAACTTTCTCAATTTGTTCTGACATCGGCTGAGGCAAGAATAAATGTTCCACAATGGGGTACTTAGCTTTTAGATGACTTCGGTACTGAAAACTCAGGAGCTGACCGACTGGCACTTGCGAACTGCTTCTGCTTCGGGTACCACGCGGCAAGAAAGACTGGAGAAGATGGCGTCGGCCGATGCCTTTATACTCCAGCCGTTGTGACGTCGGAGAGGAGGCGACACCAGCTGACGCCGGACCCAGACTTTGGAATTCGGCCGACTGAGGGCTGCCTGAGGCAGGACAACCCATATGTTATGACTGCAGTTGCATTCTTGAAAGACATGTGGCTAACTCTTAAGTTGGGTACAATCTTATCAATAATTCTAAAAACAAAAAAATGTTACCGTTACAATGCCTTGCCAAAGCATTCTCCTGTTTACCTTTGGCAATACTATTTACATGCTCATATACCCTTTCCTTTAATCTTCTATCATTTTTTCCCGACATAGAAGGCTGGGCATGTCTGACACTGGGCTAAATACACCACTACCTTGGAATTACAATTAAACCGCTCACTAACTTTATAAGTGCTTCCTCGAATCAAAAAGGTGCTACCAGTCGCCATAAACTTACAAAAATTGCAAGCCTCACATTTGAACATTCCAGGTGTTCTAAGGCACATAGCCTTTCCACTTTCTGGAAGGGCTTTTAAGTTTTTACCCCTTCCAAATGTTACAATAGGTTTACTCCCCACCTTCTCCATTATCTTTGTGTCTGAACCAAAAATGTTCCAGTTTTTCCGCAAAATTTTAATAATTTCATTAGCATCAACACTAAATGGCATGATAAAACTAATTCTATAGTTTTCAGGTCTACTGTCTCCTACTGGTAAACCATCCGTGGATACTTCTACACAACTCGAGTCATGAGAAACTTCTTCATGGTTACATAAGATAGGTTTAAACCACCCTGTTTGTCTTTTAAACTAGATCTCACTCACAAGCTCAGACACCATACCAACTGGGTACCCTCTATGAATAAACATATTAGATAGGGCATCATACTCCTCTAAAAAGTCCTTCTACTCTGACACAATTCTGGCGGCGTGGACTAACTGACTTTTAATGACAGATTTTTTCTGGTGGTGGGGATGTGAACTTGTATAAAAAAGAAAACAATTAGAGTACGTTGACTTGCGGTAAATGTTAGCCACTCTGTCCTTAATTAAATTAACATCCAAGTAGGCAATAGACTCTTCATGGAAGACATTACTAAATTTTAAAAAAAATAGTGGTATGGTTTACACTTATGCAACCATGAAGAAGTTTCTCATGACTCAAGTTGTATAGAAGTACCCACGGATGCTTTACCAGTAGGAGACAGTAGACCTGAAAACTATAGAATTAGTTTCATCACGCCATTTAGTGTTGATGCTAATGAAATTATTAAAATTTTGCGGAAAAACTGGAACATCTGTAGTTCAGACACACAGATAATGGAGAAGGTGGGAGTAAACCTATTGTAACATTTTGAAAAGGTAAAAACTTAAAAGCCCTCCTAGAAACTAGACAGTTAAAAAAAAGTGTTATGCATAAGAATAGTAACTTTTTAATGTAATGATACTTTCTGTAATGTCTTTAAATGTCAAGTCTCACAGATAAATACAAAAAAGAAAGAGTACTGAACTATATTAAAAATGCAGCGTGCAAAAAGCTATGTTACAGGACACACAGAAATAACTGAATATGCGAATCTGATAAAGAAAGGTTTTCAGGATGGTTATTCAGCAGAATACCTGGTTCGAAGGAAAAGAGGAGTACTTATATTAACTGCAAGACGAAGAAGAAGAGGATTAAAAAAGATGATAATGGCAGATTTGTAGTGCTAAGGAGCTACTGGCAAGGGAGGAATATTACACTGGCATGTACTTATATTCCAACTAAGACTACTATAATGGAGTTTAGAAAATTCTGGGAGAAATAAGCAGTTTAGTGTTCAGCAAGGAATATTACTTATAGGTGGGGTGGAATGTGATTTGTAACAGTGAGGATGTGTCTGGTGGGCCAAGAAGGGAAAATATAAGAAAGGAGAGTAGATTTTTGAAGAAATTTATGAAAATATTTGGCATGGAAGACGTGAATTCAGTAATGAGTTTGAAGTAAAATTACACATTACTCCCCAAGATATAAAAAACTGGGCTAGGCTAGACAGAATTTACATTTCAGAGGAACATATGTATTTAATACACACCCAATAACTATTTCAGCTCATGCGCCAAAAATAACTAAAATAAAAACACGGAGTAATGAAATAATGAGACACTGGTGCTTTCCCACCTATCTGTTGAAAAGAGAGGAATTTAAAGAATGGGTAGTGGAGATTATTCAGGAGCTATTAGAGAGGATAGACATTTCTTCTGAAAATACAACTAGGGAGTAGGATAAAATTAAGGTGGGGTTTAAAATAGGGTGGAAATAAAAGAAAGGGAGCTATGGTTAAGAAGTAACAAGAAATATTTAGAGGGACTGACAAATGTTAAAGTACTGCATAATAGGGGGAATCTCAGAACAAGAAGATCAACTGCAGAATGCTAAGCAAAAAATAAGGGATTACCTCGATAATATTCATGGGTTTAGAAAGACTGTTGTTAAGCAACTGTTTTTTGATAATAACAGTACAACACAAAAACTTTTAGCATGACGACTCAGGCAACATAAAGTAGAAAGGGCTACAACCAAGCTTAGGGAGCCTATAAACAAGGAAGGCAACAAGAGATCCTGTAGAGGTATTAGAAATATTTTGGAAATTCTATGAAAGTCTGTATAAAGCAGAGAAATATGGAAATCAAGAAAATACACAAATGGAAATGTGTATGGAAGAATTAAATATGCCAAGGTTAGAGGTACATGAGGCTCAATTACTAAAGGTTAGGATAGGAGGAGAGGAGATAAAAATTGTAATGTATAACCAATCTACAGGAAAGTCTTAAGGAATAGATGGTATTCCTGTGGAAGTTTGGAAGCTAGGAGGGAAAAAAACAGATAAAGATCTGGAAGTGAAGATGTCTCCTGGAATGCCGGTCTATCTTGATGTAATAGTAGGCATCCTGCAGATTGATGTTGCACATCCAGTTATCCTTGTGTAACAGAGGCAGAATGAAGTGAGCAGTGATCATATGGAACTTGGACTTTTTCACTGATAGGTTGAGATTGCTGAGATCCAAAATAGGATGAAGGTCCCTTTTTTGGCACTAAAAAGAAGTGGGAGTAAGTACTGGATCTTCTTTGTCCTGCCAAACATTTTGGATGGCTCTTTTTTTAAAGAAATTGTTGAACTTCCTTGATGGCTAACTCCCTCTGAGTGGGTGAAACATCAGGGAGGTATCTGCTTATGGGAAGGGGTTCTGAAAAGGGAATGAAATAGCCCCTGGAAATGATGTTTAACACCCACTGATCAGAGGTAACGTTTGTCCAGGCTAGTGGGTGAAGGGAAATGCGATCCCCCACTGCCTCCAGGGTAGAGCAGCCAGGCAACACCTCAAGATGGCTGATAGGGCTATTCAGAGAAGGCTTCCCTGGAGCCCTGATTTTGAAGGACCCCCCCCCCCCTGCCTCTAAGGCAGCATTGGCCATTGAAACCTCTCCCCTTGCCTCTGGAAGAGGAATCATCAGGAGCGTCCTGAAAGGGAGACTGTGCCTTATGGAACCACATCTTCCTAGTTCCTCATTGGGTCTTAGAGAAGGACGTCTGAGAAGGACGTCTGAGGAGTAGAAAGCTTGATCCCCACCACAGACAAAGTCTTCCCCTCCTGGCCAAAGTGTCCTTCACGGAGGGTCCAAAGAGGGTGGACCCATCAAAGGGGCATTGGTAAAAAAATGCTTTGAAGTGTTCTGCAAACTCACATAAATGTAGCCAAGCATGACCTATACTGGTACCTGCCACAGCATTTGAAATTAGCCTCATCAAGGAATTAGCGAAGGACATAAGAGTAGAAAGCTTGGGAGACATCTTTCTGAAGTCCTCCAGCAGCAATAACTCTGTAAGGGAAGTGGAAAGTTATTTGACCAAGTCCCTTTGAAGGTGGGTAGGTTTGCCAAGTAATTGACTGCCTCAGTCCAAAGGTAACTGAGGCATACACATGCTTCCCATGATGGTCTATTGTCTGGGACTCCTTGTTCGGGGGATGGACAGAGTAGTTCTGCTCTGTCAGCTCCTTTTTAGTGGCAGCAGCAACCACAATGGCATAGATTGGAACTCCTTTACTCCAGAAGGGACAGCCCATTGGAGGGCTGAGCAACTTATCTGCTCATTTGGGAACTGGCTCACCAGTGTCTGGTTCCTTACAGGCCCTGCCGTTGATAAGATCTACTAACTCGTCAGCAGCGGGAGACACTCAGGAATTAGATGGGCCCATCCCAAAAGCTTACAGAAACATGGACTCCTCTGAAGATGGGGGCTAGGGAGACCTCTTGCTCTTCTGCTTCAAGATCTCAAGGATATCCCCAAAGGAGACGCTGTCAAGTGAAGATCTAGGGGACCCATATCCCTCATCGAGGACCATGTCCTCAGTGAAGGACTCCAAAGGGGAGGCTAAGTGCCTCCTCTTGCACTTTCTCTTACTAGGTACCTCCTCTGTGGGGGCTCCAAGGAGGACTCAAAAGAAGCAGTGACCCCTCCAGGGGAGGAAGACCCCTGAAGGCTCAAATCGGAGGGCTGACCCTGGACAGGATGAGAGGCCTCACCACACAAAGTAGAGAGAGGCAAGGATGGACCCGGAGGGGTGGGAGATGAAACTCCGGTCCCAGAGAAGGTCCTCTCTACCACCTGGAAGGCCGAGGGGCTGGAAGCGGTCCCATCCCCAATCTCAGACAGCGAAGTGCCCCAAACAGGAGGAATGAGCCCCAATACAGCACCACAACCTCCAGATGATACCAGTCCAGAGCTATTGAAGGTTGAGGCCCCTAAAGGAGAGGCCAGTCTGAAAAGACCGGACCTGATCCCACCACTGTGGAGCAGGCACTGACCACTCTGGCACAGGGCTCACTCTGCTCCAAGGGCAGAGGAACAGAGTAGGCCAGGGACCTTGATGGGGTCGAGAAAGGGGGAATACTCGGCCCTGCTGGGATCTGATCGCCGGTGTCTGGGTATCAAGATTCCAAAGTCTTGGGGTTGGAAGAGAAGAATGCTTAACTCGAATAGGTGAAGCCCCCTGGCCAGGTGAGCTGGGGACGCCAAAAGCCTCAGCTCTATTTGGGCTTTGATGAAGGGCCTCATCACCCTGTCCATGTCAGAAGGTAACAGACTGCTGGACAATCTGGAGGAAGAGGAGGAATAAGTAGACTTAGTTGGAGACCCTAAAGACCTATGATGATGTCCCAGAGTTCAGCTCCGAGGCCTCAGAGCTGACTGGAACATCTGCCCGGAGGTAGAGGGTGAAACTGTCTGTTCAATAACTATTGTTGGATCCGACAAATCTGTCGGATCTGATAGCAAAGTAGAAGTAGCAATCGAATCCGACAAACTGTTCAGATCCGAGGCTGGCCTGACCATTGCCAGATCCAAGGACTTCTGATCTGAAGAGGTCTTGGATCTGGAAAAAGACTCCGCAGATCTCAGATCAAAGACTTTGGAAACAAGATGGCTCAGGTTGGGGTCAGATCCAGGGACCTAGGATCCGACAGCCATGGTTTCTTGGAAGGCACCAGGGGCAAGGAAGGGGTCTTCCTCTTTGGATCCAAGGAGGAAGCTTTAGAAGGGTAAACAATGAGTCCCCCCTGAGCCATCCCTTTTAGTAGTAGTTTATTTCGGTGCTCCACAGGGTCTTGGGGTTGAATGCAGCACAAATGTTGCATTCACCCTCCAGGTGTGGAGCTCCTAATCAATATAAGCACTCCTTGTGAGTTAGAATTAGGCATCTTCCCACCGCACGAGGAGCACTTTTTAAAATCAGAAGGCTTTTCCGACAAACTTAAGCACAAAACACACACTAGAAAGTACAGTTATGTACACTTACCATAAATGTAGATGTTCAAGTGTATTTGTATTCACTGTTGCAGTCATTACATTTAGGTAATCTGCTGGCAGGTTGCCCTCAGTCAGCCTGAATAACAAAGTCTTGGGTCCTACATCGGCTGCTGTCTCCTCTTCCATGACGTCCGGCCGTCAGGGGTATAAAACATGCAGCTGACGCCATTTTAGGGAAGCAAATATATATATATATATATATATATATATATATATATATCAATAAACAGCAATATATGTAAATGCACTTTTAGCAACATAAACTTTACCTTCATCTAAAAACAAATACACCACAAAGGCTTTAGAATATAGTGAAGGAAAAAGAAGTTATAGAAAAGGGGGATGGCGGGTGGGTAACCCAGACTGCAACAGTGAATACACTTGAACACCTACATTTATGGTAAGTGTACACAACTGTACTATGTTCTTTGTGTTTCACTGTTGCAGTCATTACATTTGGGTAGAATCCCAAAGCTATGGATGGGAGGATGGAACTAAATAGCATTAGGGGCAGCTATAAGGCCCTGCAGAACTGCAGTGGCAAAGCCTGCCCTTGATTTGGAGAAGAAAGGCAAATGATAATGCTTTGTGAAGGTATGCACAGAGCTCCAAGCAGCAACTTCTAGAATGTCTTTGGTTGGAACTCCTCTGAGAAAGGCTGCTGAGGTAGAGGCAGCCCTGGTGGAATGTGACCTGAATTCCCTTTGGCACAGGTTTACCATAGTGTAGATAGCAGAAACAAATGCAGTGGCTTATCCACTTATAAATAGTCTGCTTTGATATAGCCTTCCCTTCTTATCCTGAAGTAAATGCCATCAGTATTTGTTCAGACTTTCTTAGAGATTTGGTCCTAAGTAGAATCTTAGTTGTCTGTGTACGTCCAGTGAATGCAGAATCCCCTCCCCCTTATTCTGCGGATTTGGGTAAAATGTTGACAGGTGAACAGTTTGGTTAAGAGCCACACTGGATACCACCTTAGGCATAAAGGAGGGATTGGTCCTGAGGGACACCCTGTCCGGGTAAAATGTAATAAAAGGCTCCACAGCCATGAGAGCCTGTAGTTCTGAAACCCTTCTTGCTGAAGTGATTGCCAAGAGGAAAGCTGTTTTCCAAGATAAACATTTTATATCCACAGTAGCTGCTGGTTCAGAAGGAGGCAGGGTGAGTTTTTCCAGCACAAAACTGTGGTCCCATGCAGGAGTTGGTGATCTTCTGGGAGGCCTTACATTTCTGGCCCCTCTAAGATACTGTTTTAGCAGAGGATGAGAAAAGATGGGAGGCTCCGTGTTGTAATGAGCCGAGATGGCAGAGGTATGGATTTTTATTGAAGAAAAAGATAGGCCCTTGTCAAGCATCTCAGTCAAGTATTGTAAAATCTGAGGAATATTTGGTTTTGCTGTGTCTCTTCCTTGTGCTTGGTTCCAAGCACAGAATCTCTTCCATTTATCAGCATAAGATTTTCTAGTACTAGGCCTTCTAGCTTCCAAAATGACATCCATCACAGATTTACTGAGAGGTGTTGCTTGAATAATTAAATGATCAGCTATGCTGCAAGGTTCAGAGTTTGGAGCTGGGAGTGCAAAATTCGATTGTTCTGCTGAGACAGTAGATGAGGTATTTGAGGCAAGTACCAAGGAGGGAGTTAAGACATATTCCTTAGGATTGGGTACCAGTGCTGGCGAGGCCAGTCCGGAGCAATTAGGATCATTTTTGTTATTTCCTGTCTGACCTTTAGTAAGACCTTGGACAGAAGAGACAGAGGGGGAAAGGCATAGACTGATAGGTTTTACAAACTGAAGGACAGGGCATCCACTTTCCATGCTTGTCTGTGAGAAGTCATTGTGGAGAATTTGTCCAGTTGATAATTTTGGGGAGAGGCAAATAGATCTATGTCTGGGCTCTCCCATTTCTGTGTTACCATGCTGAAGATTTGTGGATCCAGTTTCCACTTGTGCGGGTCCATAAGATTTCTGCTTAGGTTGTCTGCCAGAGTATTTTGTTTTCCTGGCAGGAACTGAGCTTGAAGATGTATTTAGTAAGTCAAGGCTGTGTTCCACAATGCCATGGCTAGTCTGAAAAGGGGGTAGGAATGTGTACCCCCCTGCTTGTTTATGTACCACATAACCGTGGTGTTGTCCGTCTTTATCAGTAGTTGTCCTGGATGAAGTAAATCCTTGAAGGCTGTCAGAGCATTCTGAACCGCTAGCATCTCTTTCTGGTTGATGTGCAGATGTATTTGTTTTGGGCTCCATATGCCCTGAATGCATCTCCCCGCCAGGTGGGCCCCCAAGCATAGTCTGATGCGTCTGTAGTTAGGGTTTGGGTGGCAGAGGGTAGAGTGAATGACAGTCCTTTGTTTTGGTGACATGTCTCTGCCCACGAAAGAAACTCCTGTTGTAGGCAGGGAATGAGAGGAATCATTGTTTCCAGATTGTGACAATGTTGACGCCATAAGCTTTTTAGGTACCATTGAAGTTTCCTCATATGCAGTCTTGCATATGGAATTAGTAGAATGCAGGATGCCATGAACCCCAAAGCCTGCAGAATTTGTCTTGCAGATAACTGGGTTTTTGTTGCCATCTGTTTGAAATATGATGTCAGTTGCTTTTGTTTGTCTGGCGTAAGGTAAGCCATCTGGGCAGTTGTATTCAAGCTTGCACCCAGGAATGTAATTATTTGAGAGGGTACCAGTTGTGATTTCTTTTCATTTATTGTGTACCCTAGGCATGTTAGGAGCCTTTTTACAAACACCAGATGTTGAAGAAGAATGTCCTTGTTCTCTGCTTGAATGAGACAGTCATCCAGGTAAGGATAAAGTTGTATGCTTCTTTGTCTGCAAAATGCAATTACTGGTGCCAGGCACTTTGTAAAGACCCTGGGCACAGTAGATAAGCCAAAGGGCAGCACAGAGAATTGGTAATGCAAAAACCCTGCCTTGAAGCGGAGGTATCTTCTGCACGATTCCCTTATTGGGATATGCAGGTATGCCTCTTTTAAGTCTAGAGTCACTAACCACACGTTCCTGCCCAGCATAGGCAGTAGCTGTTGTAAAGTCAGCATTATGAAATGTCCAGGTACGTGTTCAAAATCGATAAGTCCAGTATTGGACGCCATGCATTGTCTTTTCTGGGTACCAGGAACAGCCTTGAATAAAAACATTGTCCTTTTTCTCCTGTTCTGGTACAGGATGAATAGCCCCCATCTCCATGAGGGACGTAACTTGTTTCTGAGCCTCTGCCCATTGATTTTGTGGCAGATCTGGCCAACTGTTAGGAATTGGCAAAGTATGGAAATTAAATCTGTACCCCTGGGATACTATGTTTAATATCCACTTCTCCTGGGTAGTTAACTGCCAATTTTGAGCATGACGTGCTAATTTTCCCCCCAAGGGGGCTGCCAAAAGATAAGTGCTTGGTGAAGGTACAGGAAGTCATTGAGACTGCTTACTGTAGGGTTGTGCTTTGTTTCCTCCAGATTTGGAGGTGGAGGCACCCCATTGCTTTGACTTGTAAGAACCCTGTGATTGGTATCTATAGCCTTTTGTGCACCTGGATTTGCCTTGAGAGGCTCTGTTGGACACAGGAAAGGACCAATTTTTAGTAGGCCAGTGCCTACTGAACCTGGGTGGCTGCACTTGTAAGAAATCTTTTACAGCTTGCACAGATTTAACTTTGTCTTCCATTTTCTTTAAAACCTCTTCTGCCTTATTACCAAACAGAGTATCATGCTGTAAAGGGGCATCCAACAATTTAGCTTTAACATGATCATGCAGATTTTGCTCCTTGAGCCAGGCATACCTTCTAATCACAGATCCAGTAACTGTGGCCCAGCAGGAGGCCTCCAAGGAATCAAAACCAGACTTCAAAGTATGCTTTCCAATCTGTTCTGCTGCATGCAATAATTCCTGTAATTCTTTATTTTCCACACAATCAGAAATCAACATAATTTTCTGTTTCAATAAGCCCATAACATGCTGTTGATATTTAAGCATATGAAACTGGTAGTTTAAGGACTTAATTGCCAAGGTTGCAGACGTATAAACCTTCTTTCCCCATCTATCTAGCGCCCTGGAATCTCTATCATAGGGGGTAGGATTTTTGGCTGTAGAGGCCTTTACACCTTTGGGACCCTGTGATATAGTCTCAGGATCAGCGGCCGGATTTTTGAATAGAAATGTGTGGGAGTCAGGAACCCTGTAATATCTCTCTGGCTTACTAGGAGCCGGAGGTAGGGAATCAGGAGCCATGCTAGATTCTGAAAACACATCATCAACAATGTCTAATATTTTGAAGCAAAAATATACAGATGCTTAATAGTGCATTGGTTAAATCTAGCACAAAACCGACAGCAAGGCATGTTATGATCTGGGCCTAGGCAAGCAATACAGTACAAATGAAAATCCTTATGAGGTATTTGCTTCCCACAAGTAATGCAATTATTAACTTTTACTGACATAGCTAAGGAGCAAGAAAAAGTTTCCCCAACGGGGTACTTAGCTTTAGTTGAAGACTCTGGTTCTGAAACTCGAATGCGAAAATTTCAGGAGTCGGCTGACCAGCACTTGCGAACTGCTTCGGGCACTGCGTGGCAAGAAAAACTGAATAAAATGGCGTCGGCTGCATGTTTTATACCTCTGACAAACTGACATCATGGAAGAGGAGGCAGCAACTGACGCAGGACTCAAGACTTTGTTATTCAGGCCGCCTGAGGGCAACCTGCCAGCAGATTACCCAAATGTAATGACTGCAATAGTGAAATACGAAGAACATCTACCAAAACACTAACTACCAGAGCCATAACGGCTAGGAGAAAAAGGGTGCTAAAAGAAAAACTCTTAACCAAGAACAAACTAGCTAACTAACTAGCTAAACTAAGGGAGGGGAGGGAACTACTATACAAAAAACTAACAAACTAGCTAAGGGGAGATAAACCCACTAAAGTAAACTAAGGTAAAGCCCTAAAACTGAAATTTAACACTTATATGGAAGCAAGAGCCAAGGGATCGCTTCTGAAATGAATAGCGGCAAACGAGATCTGAAGGTTAGAGGACAGCAGGGTATAAGGGGAGAGGGAGGAGCTTAAGCCTTGGATCTGTCTACGTGAATGCTGCCGGCTCGGATCTGATGTCAGATCCAAGACCCTACAAGTGATGAATAATGACATGGATAACATCAGATTCAGTTATTGTACCTACAATTTCTAAATAATTAATTTTAATTCACAATTAATTCATATAACTGCTCTTTCAAAATTTCTAATGGCAGGATGATGAGGGTTGAAAGTTAATTTATAATAAACAAAGGAAAATGAATTTTCTCAACATTAGGATGTGCTGCACGCCCATACTTTAAATTCAGCACTCTGCTAAAATTAATTAGCTGGAAATGTGAAATCTAAAACACAGGAACATAGCCCAAGCCCTTTTTAAGAGAGATATTTGATCTGAAGGTAAAACATAATTAGTTAAATTAACAATTAATTCCTGATAATTTTCAACATCTGTTTAATTTGTGCCAGCGGTGGGCACATTTTATTTTACTGGTATGTTTTTCTGCTTCTGCTTTTATATTTGAATCTTTTACTTAACAGGTCTCTAGTCTAGAAACGTACTATTTTGAAATGGTCTCTGATAAATGTTTTCTTTTTCCTTTCCTTTATCATTTGAAGCTGAACAGTAGATACCGGAGTGCTGGAAGCTTGGCAATCTGAGACACCGTGTTACAATGACAGACTATGAACTCCAAATCTTGAACTATGTACAGATTGGACTTCTGGTGGTTTATGGTAATTACAAGTCCACAGAAAACAAAACAGCAACTCAACTGTCTAAACCTTTACTAAAAGCAGAAATCATTACACTGATTTCCGGTAAATCCCGTGGTAAGGCACAACTGGAGGAAGGAGTCCCTGGCTCTGACTGATGATGACCTCATAGAGGCAGTGAAAAGCAAGCCAACTGTCCAGCCATGGGGAGACCTGGAACCCCTGCAGCCTGATCCACGCTGCCACAACTTCCATATACTTGGCAAACACTGGGGGGGGGGGGGGTGAGACCAAAGGGCAGTGCTTATAATTGATAATGAATGGCTCTCAGATGGAAGTGCAGAACCCTCCTGGAATGCCTCACTATCTTTATATGAATCCAGTCTCCCTTCCTCAAAAGAGGCAGGATGGACTGCACCTTAACCATCCAGAACTTGGTCTGTTTCACAAAGCAATTTCACCTGCTGAAATCCAAGACTGGATTGAGGTCCCTTTTTCCCTTTGGAACTAAAAAGAATCTGTAACATAGCCAGGATCTGTGCTGGTCTGGTGGGACCTCCTGGATGACCCACCTTGTTAACAGCTTTTTGACTTTGACAGCTGCGCCCCTTCTCTGATGGGGTGGCACATCTGGAATCTATCTGGCATTCTCTTTGGTGGGAAATAAAAATGGAATCATGCAGCCTCTGGATATGACTTATAACACCCAAGTGTTTGAGGTGATGGCCTCCCAAGCTTCTAAGTGCAGAGACCAATGACTCCCAACTATCTCTAGATCAGACAATCGGGCAACCCTTCAGGGGCACTGGAAGAGTCTCCCGGAAAAAGCACCAGGGAAGCCCTGATTCAGTAGACTCACTCTGCCTCATGGGCGGCACCCATTTCAGTTACCCCACCCCACCACAACAGGAGGAAACTTTGGCAGAATCACCTTGAAAAGGCTGCTGTGCTTTTTGGAAAAAGATGTGTTTATTCCCTTCTAATTTCCTAGAAAAAGTAATTGGGGGGGGGGGGGGGTAGGAAAATGCACTCAGATGGCAGACAGTTTTTCCATCTTACTTGTTCCCAGTCAAGGAGTCTTTAACTTCAGGTCCAAATAGTGATGAACCATCATAAGGGGTATTAACAAAGGATGCCTTGAAAAAGTCCATAAAGTTACACAGTTTCACCCAAGCATGGCAACGTACAGCAATGCCAGTTCCCACAGCCTGGGCCGTGCCATTGGCTGCATTTAAAAGCAGATGCATAGACACGTTAGCAATCAACTGCCATGTGGACAACTGAGTCTCTATAGTCTTCTGAGACTCTGTGAAGTTTTTTTGTGTCTTAACCACTCTTGACATCTTGGGCATACTGTCCCGATCTAGTGTCATCAAGTGGGCAAGGTAATTTAATGTAATCAACACGAAAGTGGCTGATTCATAATAGCACTTCCCCAGTTGGTCCAGTGCCCAATAATCCCTACTGGGGATGGGTGGGCTGAAGATGTCTCTTCCAAGATGTCCTCTTGGTGACTGCCACCACCACAACAGCATCAACAGCAGTACCCTTAATCCAATGTTGATGATCCTTGGGAGAGGCCAAGAATTTGTCAGGCTTTTTAGGGACAGGTTCTACTATATCAGGCTTTCCCCAGGCTCTCCGAGACACCAAATCAATGAATGCATCCGGGCAAAACCACCCAGGCCGGGATGTACCTACCTCAAAAGCCTCCAAAAACAGTGATTCCTCCAGAATGGGCTTCAGTTGTCCATTCCTGTGCTGATGGAGTAGCTCCACAAGGTTGCCAAAACAGGCATCCTTGCTTTGAGGGGGGATTTTGGGGACCCCTTTCCTTCCTCGAGGTCGATGTCCTCAGTGAGTAAGATAAGGAGGGAGCAATGCCAGTTGGTGCTGACTACTCTGTCTCAGTATGGGAGAACATTCTCTCTATGGCACTGAAAGCAGAAGCTGAAGCTGGCCACCCTGAGTCAACACCCCTGGGGACTGAAAACTTCAAGGACAAGACTCCAGAGCAGCTCACAATTGCAACTGTGCTGCGACTGGAGCCAAGCTATTAAAAGCCAAAGTACAGAGATGAAGAGATGATTCAGAGGCCTGAAGCTTCAAACACTACCCAGCAAGTTTGGCGCTGAAGGGTCAGCATCAAGGTCTGCTGAACTCCTAGACAGTCAAAGTCAAGAAGGCCAAAGCAGGGGTGGCAGCCAAAACAGACCAAAATTTCAGATCCAACCCCAATGAAGGTAAAGCAACCAGCTCCAAACTCCCCAGCACCATCAGGAACAAGAGAGGAAATGCAATGGATAGAGCTCGGACCCTGGGGTACGACTCAAGGCCAAAGGAATTAAACCTAAATGCATCTGGGTTTGCAAGAAGGACTGTGTCAGCAGCTAGAAAACTCAACAATCACAAACTCCTGACTGACTGGGTGGACAGAGTCGAAGAAGCTACAGAGGGAGGCTCTGATGCCCATTGACCCGTACATGGCTCCAAGGACCAGGCCTAAACTGGAGAAGCAGAGAAGCTTGGATCTAGCTGGGGGGATGGAAAGGACTCCAGAGAGAAGTCACAAGGAGTAGAGAGGGAGAAAGATGACTTAACCCTGCCCAAGGGTGCCCTTATTGACAAAAATGGGCTAAGGACACTGAAAGCCAGAGACAGAGCCTTTCCCACTGTTGGCATCATAGAAAATTGTGTCTAAGAAGTCAGATCTGACAGCAGTGCCAAGAGAGTCAGGGGGGCAGAAGACCTTGGGATCTCTGGATCCAACTGGCTAGAGGAAGGGAGGACCACTCTTTTACTGACCCCTTACAGAATTTGGGGACCTTGGTTCCCTCCTTCTGACCTCAACCACCTTTGTCATGTTTGCTGTCAGGTAAGCAAGAAGGGGAACCCAGTCTGGTAGGTAGGAGCCCTTTGAGAACTAGCTTAGCTCCATTCTCACTGATGGCACACTGAGTGTCAAGGTGTGTGGGACCAAAGCAGTACATACACCAGTTGTAGACATCCTGTGATAGAAGCTTATGGCCACATGGTTTGCATTTCTTAAAGCCCTTTTCCATGTCTAAACACCAGGGCAAGAGTACACTTCCTGCTAAGGGAAAAAAAGAGAAACAGGCAACACCCCCCAATCATGACTAATAAACAACAGAAATAAAAACACTACAAGACAAGAAAGGTCCACTAACATTATCACACAATCAATCTTACCTACCACTAAAATACCTATACTAACCACACAAAAAATAAACGCACAATTAACTATATTGAAAAAAAAAATGGTAGACAAGAACAGGTACAAATATGAGCTAAAGAGACAGTCTAAGGATACAACCCCAACAGAGCTCGAGATTAAGCTACAATCATGGAGGGCAGCAAATGAGATCTGGGGTTTGTCAATTAAGGTTAGGCATTATTGGCAGAGAAGGTGGAGCTCAGAGAGCTAACATCTTTTGGATGTAGCCAGTTTTAAGTCCAAACAGATCTGATAACCCACAGGTTGAACCCAGATGAAAATGACAATATCAGATCTATCATTATGGTAAGTACACAACTTTCATATCTGATGTTGTCTCTTCGATCAATTCCACAATGGATGAGACACAGTCCCCAGCTTCTATGTCTCTTGGTAGGTCTCATGGAAGGATATTTTGGAGAACAGCCAAACCAAATGAAGCCCTGGCTCTGTACTGCAAATCTAATTTGTAATGGGATATGAAGATACGAACAATGAACGAAGAAACTGTAGCATAAATCCCATCAATCGGAACCTTGGAAAAGAAAGATCTGTCTCAGATCCAGCTAGTGCATTCGTTGAGGAATGGACAGATGAGACAACATCAGATCTATAACAGTTTTCAAACGTACAGTTATATTCGTTGTTTTCATTTCTCAACACTGTTAACCTCCCCCCAGAAAAAAAGGAAACTAACCTTCTGGTTTCTTTGTAGGTGACTTGTCTGGATCTTTAGGATCTTTCTCATCAGGTTTGCTTTTTTCTGGGGATTTTGGCTTTACTGTAGGTTTCTTCTCACTTAATGCAGTCCTACAATGATTTCAACAGTTCTTGTAACATACAAGTAAAGCATCATCACTTTAACCCCTAACATACACAGTGCAGCATCTGACAGCACATTACACTCCTTGACAGTAACTGCTTGATAATTATATAATTATACAAAATGGTAACTAAAGCAAGAACATCGAGTAAGTGCAATATAATAAAAGGTTATCAGACTTAAGATTAAAAACTGAAATTCATTAAACATTTCCTAAAACACGTATAGTCACGCTGAAAGGAGAAATCAATCTGCTTTTGAGAAACCGTTGGGAAAACAAAAATGGCATTTCTTATACTAGAGCTCTGGTATGCAACAACTCTCAAATATAAAGTGACAGAGAGTGAGTAAATAAAAAGCCCACACTTGAAGGCTGTCTTTTGACGATCCCATATTACAGTGAATTTGCATATATCACCGATATGAGCCCATTCAATGAGACAAATTCTTGAGCAGTTTAGATATGATCCTCCAAAGAAGCAATAAGATGAGGAAGGAAATTGTCATGGCAGGATACATGGCAAAGCAGTCCCACCAAAGAAGGTTTTAGTATTTAAATGAGTACTCAAATTACATAGCAGTGAACATGTGCACATATGATCATGTGAATGCAACACAGGTGTCAGCTGTAAACACATTCTAAAATGTGCAATAAGTCAACCAATGTTCTAGCACAATACCCTTCACAATATTTTGATAGAAGACAAGGCAGATGACAAACCACCTTAACTGTACTTTGCAATTGTTTTCCCTTTCCTCTCAGGAACAAAAAAAATTGACCAGGCTTGTAAAACATGTTCATCCACACTAGCAAGAAACAGAATCTGCAGGTCTACAGAATTAAGAAGACTTTCATCTACCTTCTGGGCTTATAGTTAAATGACTGGAAGGTGAAAATGTTTTAAACAACATCTGAAATCAGCCTGAATATGAAATGGAGTTAGCCCTTAAAGGAAAACTCCACCTTATTACTAAAGAAATCTATTTTGTTTTCACTCTAGTTCTGTTTTCTGAGTTACCTTAACTTCTCAAAAATCACTCTAACTGCTTCTTATAGAATTTTTATGTTTTCTGCAAAATTGCTATCAATGGGGCTTGACATATCAAAGTGATCTTGTTTTTCTTTAAGCCTTTCTCTTTCCCATAATCCATTTCAAGTCTGCTTTATATGAGTCATGCTATACATTAGGAAGTAGTGGTGCATTCCCATGCCACTGACATATAATGAATTAGTGTCAGTCACTGTTATCTTGTATACCTTCTGTAATAGGACTGCCTCTTATTTCTTGAATGGTCCTCATTTGTGTGTGTCTCAGGGCTTGTTTTACAATTTACTAAGGAACCAAAACAGTTGCTAAACTGCAGGCCTTTGTATTCAAAGTATATTTTTGTAGCCTAAGATGAATTGACAGCCCTTCCCCCTACACTTTGGTAAATGTGCTGATACTTTACAAGAACTACAAGAAAAACACTTCTGTCTTTTCTCTAAATGTCACAGACATATTTGATACTACTTATTCAAGTCATCTTAAAGTATATAGTATAAACAACAAACATTTAAAGTTTAAAGCTCAGCATTTCAGTACTGTGGTGTTGCTTACAGAAATTTGTCAAAAGGGCTGACAACTGCCATTGAACCACTGATTGATTTAATTGCTTTGTTTTGCCTGAAATGCAAGGCTACATTAGAAGCAGGTATGAATCAGTTTAAGTTCTCAACCTCTCTCCAATAAAGACAATGGAAAAGTTTCACACCTCTCTTGCCTTGTTTATAGCAACCTGAGCACCTGACTGCACACTTCTCTGTGTCTGTGGTATGTCATAAGTGTAGACAAATTCCTCTACAACTCATGTGAGAAGTTAAGCTTATAAAAAGTGGGTGGTCTTTCCCTTCATTCGATACCAATGTGAGGGAATGAAAGTTTTATAAAGTACAAGTAGGTTTCAGGTACCTGCACAGTATGGGAATCATACTGCAGGGAGAAAAGTATCCTAAAAGTTGAGTTAAACTGTAGAAGAAGGTGGAGTTTTCCTTTAAGATCAGTCTGATGAAAGACAAAATTGTACTCTTCCGATAACAGCCTGGACTTCTAAATTCCACAATTCTTCTAGTAGATGGTTATTGCTGCAAGGGATAGGGAATTCAGCAAGACAGTCTTGAAAGTCACTTATGGCCAAAATGAAACTGACGTAAAAAGAGATTATGCAGATAACAGCAACAACAATTCTGCAGAATGCAAGCAAAGAGAAAGCATTTCACAGAAATCACTTTCAGCAAATATTGAAAAATTGTACCTACTCCGTGATCGCACAACAGGGAAGAGAAGGAGGCTCATCACTATTGCTGAAAGGGATTTCAGCAAAATATTTTCAATTTATTTGCATTCATCAGAATTTATGTTGATGAACTGACAGGCTCCCCTCAAAAGGAGAGTATGCCAAACTCTTAATTACAAAAGTCAAGTATCATCATGAGTACAATTCATTAAACACCATCTACATTCCTATTTGCAGTATATCTCTGTAAGCATACAAGGTGGACATAGTTTAGAGCAATGAAAAATACTGCATTATCTACAAATGAAACTGCACTAGGGCAAGAAAAGATTAATATGCATGGCCATGAAAAAAAGAAGGCTGATGGATATGATGAAAACATTATGGCACAATAAAGTAACACAGAAAGTCCAAGTGGGGATTACATTATTAAAAAAAGAGATACAAGAGAAGAAATTATTCTATATGAACATACCAAGTGGACAGCCTGGGGAAGTAGTTAAAAAACAGTTTAGTGTACAATACAGTTAGAACAACTTTTCAAAAAGGACTGTACTGTCAAAACTGTGAAAGAATTTTAAAAATTAAAGTGGTTGGGTTCCTCTCTGATAAGCTGCGTCTGAACAGAGGAACCAGGGAGGGGAGTCCTTGTTTGCCTTTATTTATTTTTATATATTTAGAGCCACTGGCAACAGGCAGCCATGGTGGTGCAGCGGTTAGTGTTGCCGCCTCACAGCAAAAGGTTCTCCAGTTCGATTCTCAGCTGGGGTGCCTTCTGTGCAGAGTCTGCATGTCCTCCCTGTGGTTGCGTAGGTTTCCTCCGGGTGCTCCGGTTTCCTCCCACATCCCAAAGACATGCAGTAGGTGGATTGGACACACTAAATTGGCCCTAGGTGCGAGTGTGTGCCTTCTGTGGAAGGTTGGGTTCCGGGCTGGCAACTCGACACTGTAAAACTCCATTGCCAATCATGAGCGGACAGATGATCCACTGTGGCGACCCCTAACCGGGAAAAGCCGAAAGAAGAAGAAGAGCCACTGGCAATGAAAACAAGAGACTCAGAAAGTCAAGGATAAAACTGGTATGGACATGAAGAAAACTGGCTTTATTTGCAGACAAAATAATTTTGTACCTGATAAATCCAAAAAAGGACATTCCACTGTTGTGAAACATTAAGACAGCTGGCTCTTTTGGGATATGAAATTAATGAATATAAAAACAAAGGCTATAGCAGTAAATTAAACACCCTCACATGAATTGGTTTAGCAATACCCATACTTATGGGGACAAGATAAGATTGAGTACTTAGGGAGTATGGTTTAAAAGGCTTCTGTTGTGGCAGCGGATATATGGGAAGAGACTAAACAAAAGATAATACAAAAACTGAAAAACTGGAAGCTCTTGTTTATGGATAAAGACAGCAAGATACAAGCAATGAAAATGTTTTAATCCCTTTAGCTTAACATACAGGTCAGGCATATTTTTATCAATCAGAGTAGAAGTCGTGGACAATAATTAACATAGAGCTAAAGAAATTTATCTGGGAGGGGAAGAGAAAAAGGGTTAAATGGGGTAAGATAATCCTAATAGAACAATGTGGTTTAGGATTACCTGATTTGAGGGGATATTGTGGAGCTAGACAATTAAAGTTAATATAAATAACACAAGCAAGAAGTTATAATTCTAAGTGAAATGTATGATGATGAAGCAGGAGGGACATTCAAGAAATAAAGACAGTGTGTGATTTTGGATGTAGTTCTTTAAGGAGAATAACAGCCATAAAGAATACTATATTTGTAAAGCAGCAGAAACCATTCTAAGAACTAAGCCAAAAGGAGAAAGGGGATTTTGCTGATAGGGATAACTGCGAGTAGAATAACAGAGAATAGGCAAGAGTGAGTTGGAATTTACTGGAGAAAACTGACAAAGAAACCAAGGTGCTGGGAGCAAATAACTAGAGCAGGAAAGGTAAAATAAATGGATGACGCCAAGAAGACATCTGAACTGCAGGCTAGAGACTACCTTCCCTGCCAGGGATTGATATCAGAGTATAAGCAGAGAAAGAGATGGGGAATCAAAAGTGAAAGATCTGCTCTGGTAGAGCTTTTAGCTGAATCTAGAACATAAGCTGCTGTTAAAAATGGATAATTAGTACAGCATATAAAGTATTGCACAATAAGAATAAATTAGATGAGGTTAGAAAAGATTGGGAAGAGAGATTAGATAAGCAAACTAATTTCTAATAAAATCACCAGATTTCGTGCTTGGATATCTTACAATTCTCAGGACATTATAGTTGCTACTGAGACCTGGCTTAAACCTAACATTAAAAACTCTGAATTTCTTCCACCTGACTATAACATAATTAGAACAGACAGACTCTGCAAAATGTTGCCAGTATTAAACTGCTTTACCCTAACTTTTACAATATTAAATCTTATTCTAATCCTATCCCACAATTTACTAATGCAGAAATTCTCATCTCCTTCTTAAAGTTAAATAAAACTAAAAGCTTGTGCATTATAGTATTATGCATACCTGCTGACCCATAACCCCTTCTTAGATTTCTAATACCATCAAAAACAAAACTATCATCCTAGGAAATGTTAATATTAACTGGCAGTACCTCACCTCTAAATTTCCATCCTCCAGCATAAATTTGTTTAGATTCATCTACCTTATTATTAGATTCAACAATAGCAACAACCAGGTTCTATCCCTGACTGGATCTGGGTCACAGACCCCAGTAAAATCATTAAGGCTAGCACTCTGCCTGATACACTATGTGACCATCTCTTTGTGCATGTCCATAGAACATTCTCTCACTTGCATAAGGATCATCACTATAAAATGACCCAGAACCTTTCTAACTTTGACCAATAGGCATTCAAGAACAAAGGAACAAAAAACATTTTCATTGAAACATGAACTGGACTAGTCTAAAAATATTACCCCGTAGATAAAGCAGTTAACCATTTTAATACAATGTTCCTGGACACTCTAAAAACAGTGTCTCACCCAGTATCAAAAGAATCAAAACCAATCTTACTCCATGCCTGCCTAAATCAACAAAACAATTAATGACTAACGGGGACAATGCATGGAAACAATCTCTAAAAAACAAATCTCCTCTGACCAACTAAAGTTCAGGTAGCTCTGTGACTAACTCAAAAGCTAGTAACCAAAGATAAGAAAGACTACTCCATAAACTTACAAACAAATCATAACACAATCCAAAGAAATTCTCAAATTCTATTTCTTCACTATTTAACCCTGAAACAAAAAGCAATCCCTGTCCATATCTAGATAAAAAGCCCACACAAATTGCCAACCAATATATTGAAGACATGTCTTATTTTATGGCAAGTTTGTCCCATTCCCCCTCTTCCCTTTCTCTACCTTCAAACTGGATCAAGCTTAGCATACGTTTACCCCATTGTACCACTAAACACATTCTGACCCCTCTTATCCTTTCTTTATCTTCCAATTCAACACAAATATCTCCTATAGCCAATACAACCATCATACTTCAGGCTGACTCAACCTACACTATAAGAAGACTACTTTATAAACGTAAACCTTGTTCAATCTCTGCTGATAACCTACCGGTGAAATATTTAAAACTAGCTAATGAAGCCATTACTTACCCTGTTAGCATACCTACAAACAGATCAACCCTAGAATCCTATGTTCTAAGACTCTGGAAAAAGCTTTAATTACACATCTCCACAAAGAGGCAACTCTTCTGATATTTCTAACTACCACCCTACTGCTACAGCCTGTCTCCTATTTCTATTTCTTCATGAAAAATGTATCCATAGACATCTTCTTGAATTTTTGTCCTTAAGAACCAATTATTAACATTTACACAACATGGCTTCAGACTAGCCCATAGTACCACTACTGCCTTTACTATTCTTTATGAATGCTGTCAATAAAGCAAGAGAATCTGGCACACTTGGTTCTTCTCTATTTCTTGACCTATCCAAGGCCTTCGATACTTTCTCATATTCTCTAGTCTTACGAAAGTTATCCAATATTAGTCTTTCTTCCTCTTCCCTTAAATGATACTCCAGCTGCTTATCAAACAGACAACAGGTAGTAAAACAGCAAGATTTGCTCTCCTGATATCTACACAATACCACAGGACTTTCCCAAGGCTCTACACTTGGCCTTCTTCTTTTCAATACTTTCATAAATAACCTTCACATCTCCTGCTATCAGAGCTCACTCATACAATATGCAGAGGATACAGACAGCATCTGCTCTTTTAATACTTTACCTCACCTCCAACAAATCACTTAAGATGCTTTTACCTCTACTGAGAATTGGCTTAACCCTCAAAAAAACAAGCTCCTCCTTTTCATGTTCAAAACTTCTCTTCTAAATAAAATCCAGTCCGCAATATTCTCCTAAAATATCACAGCAATTGAAGTAGTTTCTTAAACTAAACTACTAGAAGTTACAACTGATGAAAACCTTAAATATGATCTACATATCAAAAACAGTATTAAAAAAAAAAAAAAATCAGAAACTCGGAATTATATCAATTGCCATGAACAATTCCTAAACACATCCACTAACCCCCCCCCCCTTGCTATCACATACCTCCTTCCCTCACTCCTGTATGGCGCTCCAATACTTACTAATATGCAAACTACTCTAAAAAGAAAAAAAAATTGCTACAACAAAACTACTAAATTTGCCATTAATGCAAAACATTTTACTTACCACTGTACCACTTTGTACTCTGTAAGTTGCCTGGAACTCCCATAACACCTCATCTAACTTCAACTAATAATGACCCATAAAAATCATCTATAAACCAGCTGCATGTCCTGCCCTTAACTCAATATTTTACAGCTATCTACCTAAACAATCTCTTATATCTGAGAACAAACAACTTACTGAGTACAGATCCTCCAAATCTGTTGGGCAAAGTCTGTACTTTTTCTCTGTAGCCAAAGTCTGGAATGCTCTACCTTTAACAATAAGAACTAACCAAAATCTTACATTCTTTAAACTTATACTAAAAAATACCTATCAAAAAAAAACTGGACTAGCTCCTGCTCTGATCCTGGCTAAATATAAATTTATCTTCTTCATCTAACCATTTCTTCCAACATTTTTCTCACCTTTCCTATCCATATTTCTACTTTCTGTTTCCCTCTTTTTTATTATCTACTTCCTTTCAATAATTATTACTCCAACTTCCTTACTTAGCTAGCGTCACATGTACATTTTAAGGAAAATCAGTGTTGCACTGCTGTCCATTCCTTGGACTGTACAGCTCTAGGTCTCAAATTATGCCCATTAATGTAAATAATACAGCAATAAGCATGTTTACCTCATCCTGTTTTCCCTTGCACTGTATTTTTTACAATTCTGTTTTAATCATATTACATAATTTGGAATGATCTTTGTAACTGTCTCATTGTATAACTTCTTTAATATCCAGAAATAATGATCGTTATATATTTTTGTACATCACTGGAGCTTTTCTCCTGGGCCACCAATGAAAATGGGCACATTAAAGGCCCAGCTGGACTTTCCCAGTAAATAAATGTTAGTAAATAAAATTTACAAAAGAACAATGGAAGGACATGAGTAAGGCTCCCAAATATGCAACAAGGTCTAGAAGGTTTAAGATTTTTGCTTAGACATGTTTATACAGGTATTTTTATACTCCAAGCGCACTCCAAAGAATTTTTCCTCAGGTGGATGGCAAATTCCTGAGGTGTGACAAAAAAAGAGGTAAATAGGACCATGTGATCTGGGAGTGTAATATGTTTGCAGACTTAAAAAATTCCCTACAGAGTACTCTGTCAGAAACATTAGGAGAGCAAATAAGTGTAACTAATGAAATGAGTATTCTGAGTTGGGGCTAAGGATCTAAATTGCCTAGACATAGTAAGCCCTTCTTAAGTTTAATTCTGGTTTGTGACGGTGTGGTTTTCATTTATACAAATGTATGACTGCTAATGTTGTAAGTGATGGTTTAATAAAGCTGTTTCTTGGTTAAAAAAAAGGGCAGGAATTGAATAATTTATGTAATGTTGCTTATGTTATATGATATATAGCAATATATGTGAAAGATATTTTTTGTTAATTTTAACTTAATACAGTTTGATTACTTTTAAATAAATGCAATGTTACAAGTGATAATTAAATAAAGGCGTTTAAAAAAAAGTTTAATTCTGGTGGCTGCCAAAAAAAGCTATTACTAGAAAATGGAAATCAAATTCTAAACCAACTGTATTTGAAGTACTGAATACTGAAACAGAGATAAAAAATAGAAGCCGGAGCTTATAAACAGGGAAGAAGCAAATTACACAGAAATAAATGGAAATAATGGGAATACATGCAGAATAGTGTTCAGGAGAAGGAGTGAGGCTTAATGGATGGCAGGAATTGAGCAATTAAAGTAATGTTAGACTGATATTTATAAAAAAGAACATGTGTGATGTATAATGTATGCAAATAAAAACATGTTTATATGGTTTGTTTTCTTTTATGTTAATATATGCTTGCCTATGTCTTAAGTGATACGTCTCCTATATATAATACTGTTTGTACCTGTATTTGATCTGCAAACTGTTGACTTACTTGTGTTTGTATTTTTTTTTCTCATGTATTACTTTTCTCCCACAGGCTTCACTGAAAAAGAACTTGTAGCCAGTCTAATAAATAAGGTGTTAAAAAAGTGAGGGAAATGGAGAATCACGGGACAAAAATAATATGAACGTTAATGAAGGATCTCCCCTTTTCTATCCAGACACTGTAGAAATGCCACAGGTAAAGGTATCTTACTGGTTCTGCTAGAATATTGTCTCCCTCTAATTGTTGCAGTCTCTAAAAGAAATGTATCCACCACTCAGTTTATCTCAAACAGCATTTGCAAAATTCAGTACTCTCTCCCCAAGAAATTAATACTACTGCAAAACCACTGAAAAAGCTAGACGGCTGCCTGTGAAACAACCTGCTGTCTTTCTACTTGCCTCTCAACTATTTAAACTCATCAGGAATGGCACCTTCCCTCCACTAGCCTCCAGACTAGTCATACACGCACCAACATATGTTAAAAAGCTTATCTTTCCTCCAAACATCCCCAAACAAGGCTTCACTGCACAGACCACACTTTCTCAGTCATTGGTCCCAAAATGTTGGAATCTCTCCCTTCTTCTCTTAAAAATCATTCCACTTACCCAATTTTCTGATCCGAAATAAAAGCACATTTTAAGACTATAGGAAAATGTAACTGCTACTTCTCTGGTCATATAACTTGACCTCTCTTCTTTCCCTTCTTCCCTCTACCTATCTTGCTCTGACTCTAGCTTTGTGATTATTTCTGCATGTCAACTCTGATTTCCACTCTGTTTATAATTCATGTATATATTGTGTTTTGTCAGTCTGTATATAATGCCATTTATCTCCTGCCTTCATAATCTCAAGCCACTATCATATTCACTTTGCATGTAACATATGTTCACTTAGCATATAATGTACATAATGAATTCTGTCATTCACTATATATATAATGTCATGCTATCTTTTGTGGTTACCCCAGGCTGACTGAAATAGATCCACTGGGATCAGTGCTCTACCCCAGTTAACAAATTCAAACTAAATACATTAAAATAAATTTGGATCTACGTTCCTTCATCTAAATTACACTTTAGTTGTTGTTGTTGTGTCTTTCGGCTTTTCCCAGTTAGGGGTCGCCACAGCAGAACTCCGGTCCGCTAATGATTGGCAGTAGATTTTTACGTGCCGAGTTGCCGGCCCTGACACACAACCTTCAACGAAGGTACGTCCATTCAAGCACGTCTCCACACAGAAGACGCTCTAGCTGAGAATCTAATAGGACATCATCTTACTGTGAGGTGACAACGCTACCGCAGCATCACCACCGCAGTGAACATCAAAAATCCAACACCAGTAAACCGAAAGTGCAGTTCAACAAAAACACACTATTCTGAGCGATACTTAACCAAAAACACTAAAATGTACACTTACAACACATTTTTGCAGGGGGTTAAGCCCCCCTGCACCCCCCTAATCCCTGGAAATTATATATACTAACTCTGAAATCACACTACTGTGGGGAAAATGGTACATTTCCTTATCCTCACTGTACTGTTATCTATATCAAGAAGCTCCAATTGCTGTATAAGTTCTACTCCCATTCCAAATGTAAACAATAAAGAAAAAATACTGCATCTGTTCTGCAAGTGCCAACTGCTGTTCGTTGAAGCATGAATCAAAATAGCGTGTTTTTGTTGAACTGCCCTTTCGCTAAATTGGTGTAGGATTTTTGATGTTCAGTGAAGTGTGATTTCAGTGACGGAAAGTAGACCTGGATGTACAACTTATCCAAAATGCAACAGTTGAATCCAAAATAGCAGATTACAGTTTCCCCAAACTCGAGACTCGAATACCAAGTAATACCAAGTAAAAAAACGTGAAATTTATTCAAAAAGAGAGCACAACACTTAAAGCTCATGTACAGGGTTGAGCGCTTTCATCTGTCACATCACAGATTTCTTCAGAACCAATGAGCTCCTACAGTCCATTCATTTTAAAACCTTTTAGGCGCCAAAAAATTCTCAATTAAAAATACAATTAACTAATTGTAAACAATAATTTGTAACATTGCTAGCTACATAATATTGTCTACTTTTATTCTAATCTATTAATAAAATTAATAAAATAAATTAATGATCATAATTCCCTAAAAACCTTGTGTACATTCATCCTTCACATTAAAAATCCTAACAATAATATTAGTATTAGAATACACTATTCTCCTAAAGTTTTAGTGAGTTTCAATGTTAAAAACTATGTATAATGTATACCATGTATAATGCACAAAAAATATATACAAAATTATATACTAAAATGTGTACAATTGTGACTTATTACAAAAGCTATTCAAATCGAATACACATCTTCAATATACTACTTAAATGTACTACTTTAATGTATTGTAGAACCTGGGTCTGAGTAATAAAGTAAATACAATAAAAAACTCGTATATAAAGTGTGTAAAAATTAGGAAAAATAGGAAAAATACAAAAGTGCCAAAATGCTAGCAGAGTTTATATGTAATACTACTTATAGGGACATCTTCCTATGTTCTTAAATACTAATTCAATGCAAGAAAGGGTTTTAGGCTGATGTAATCGTTTATACCAGGTGGTGTAGTTGCATCCGTACATATTTGCCATTTACTTTCAACCCAGGCCAGATATGTCTTCCAATTCCCACCTCTATCACTAATCTCTACCTGGTCTATAATGGCAAATGTAAAATTGTGATCTGTCCCCTTTTCTAAAATGTGCTTACTTAGTGCATTTTTTGAATCACCCTTTTTTATCCTGTACATATGCTCATATATACGAGTCTTAAACTTTCTCTCGGTTTTGCCTATGTAAAAGGCTGAGCATTTACAGGTAGCTATATAAACAATACGTTGTGTGTTACAATTCCCATTTTTGCAGATTACCATAGTATTAATAATATTATCTAACCTGATTTTTTGTTTAGTGTTAATATATGTACATTGTTTACAGGTGCCACATCTAGTGGTACCCTTCCTTCTCATATCACTTGTTCCTTTTCTTCCATACTCCATTATTCTCTTTAAATTGCTTCCCGTTTTAAATACTGTACAAATATCTGCTCCTACTATATGTCCTATAGAACCAGAAGTAGTAATTAATGGCCAGTGTTTTTTTAGAATTTCAATTATTACACTGGTGTAGGGATTGTATTTAATCACACACACTTTCCTATCCCTTTCATTGCTTGTATTACGCTGTGGCACAGTACTGATCCACAGTAATGGTGTATATTTATGTCCCCATTGGGCTTTCACATAAGAAGTAACATTCTCTAACATTGTCTTTGGATATCCTCGATCCTGGAATAATTTAAACACTACTTCTAACTCACTAATCATGTTTTCCATTGTAGATGACATTCTTGCTGCTCGTATACTCTGTCCCTCGACTATATTTTTAAAAATGTGTGGAGGATGACAACTACTGAAGTGAATGTAATCGTTGGAAAACGTAGGCTTTCTATATATCCTAGATGAAAAACCCGTCCCTGTATTGCTGATCCAAGTATCCAAATATGCAATACCATTTTTATCATATTGGGAAGTGAATCTCAAAAAATCTCTTGTGTTATTGAGATATTCTAAGAAAGATGGTATCAAATCTATGAGTCCTGTCCAAATGATAAAGACATCATCCAAAAATCTGGTGTATAACCTGATATACTGATAAAACTGACTTGGAAATATGTGTTGGTTCTCCCACTCGAGCATAACCAAGTTGGCAAATATAGGGGCACAAGAAGCCCCCCATGGCTACACCTCGAGTTTGATACCATCTTTCTTAGAATATCTCAATAACACAACAGATTTTTTGAGATTCACTTCCCAATATGATAAAAATGGTATTGCATATTTGGATACTTGGTTCAGCAATACAGGGACGGGTTTTTCATCTAGGATATACAGAAAGCCTACGTTTTCCAACGATTACATTCACTTCAGTAGTTATCATCCTCCACACATTTTTAAAAATATAGTCGAGGGACAGAGTATACGAGCAGCAAGAATGTCATCTACAATGGAAAACATGATTAGTGAGTTAGAAGTAGTGTTTAAATTATTCCAGGATCGAGGATATCCAAAGACAATGTTAGAGAATGTTACTTCTTATGTGAAAGCCCAATGGGGACATAAATATACACCATTACTGGGGATCAGTACTGTGCCACAGCGTAATACAAGCAATGAAAGGGATAGGAAAGTGTGTGTGATTAAATACAATCCCTACACCAGTGTAATAATTGAAATTCTAAAAAAACACTGGCCATTAATTACTACTTCTGGTTCTATAGGACATATAGTAGGAGCAGATATTTGTACAATATTTAAAACGGGAAGCAATTTAAAGAGAATAATGGAGTATGGAAGAAAAGGAACAAGTGATATGAGAAGGAAGGGTACCACTAGATGTGGCACCTGTAAACAATGTACATATATTAACACTAAACAAAAAATCAGGTTAGATAATATTATTAATACTATGGTAATCTGCAAAAATGGGAATTGTAACACACAACGTATTGTTTATATAGCTACCTGTACGAAATGCTCAGCCTTTTACATAGGCAAAACCGAGAGAAAGTTTAAGACTCGTATATATGAACACATGTACAGGATAAAAAAGGGTGATTCAAAAAATGCACTAAGTAAGCACATTTTAGAAAAGGGGACAGATCACAATTTTACATTTGCCATTATAGACCAGGTAGAGATTAGTGATAGAGGTGGGAATTGGAAGACATATCTGGCCTGGGTTGAAAGTAAATGGCAAATATGTACGGATGCAACTACACCACCTGGTATAAACGATTACATCAGCCTAAAACCCTTTCTTGCATTGAATTAGTATTTAAGAACATAGGAAGATGTCCCTGTAAGTAGTATTACATATAAACTCTGCTAGCATTTTGGCACTTTTGTATTTTTCCTATTTTTCCTAATTTTTACACACTTTATATACGAGTTTTTATTGTATTTACTTTATTACTCAGACCCAGGTTCTACAATACATTAAAGTAGTACATTTAAGTAGTATATTGAAGATGTGTATTCGATTTGAATAGCTTTTGTAATAAGTCACAATTGTACACATTTTAGTATATAATTTTGTATATATTTTTTGTGCATTATACATGGTACACATTATACATAGTTTTTAACATTGAAACTCACTAAAACTTTAGGAGAATAGTGTATTCTAATACTAATATTATTGTTAGGAATTTTAATGTGAAGGATGAATGTACACAAGGTTTTTAGGGAATTATGATCATTAATTTATTTTATTAATTTTATTAATAGATTAGAATAAAAGTAGACAGTATTATGTAGCTAGCAATGTTACAAATTATTGTTTACAATTAGTTAATTGTATTTTTAATTGAGAATTTTTTGGCGCCTAAAAGGTTTTAAAATGAATGGACTGTAGGAGCTCATTGGTTCTGAAGAAATCTGTGATGTGACAGATGAAAGCGCTCAACCCTGTACATGAGCTTTAAGTGTTGTGCTCTCTTTTTGAATAAATTTCACGTTTTTTTACTTGGTATTACTTGGTATTCGAGTTTCGAGTTTGGGGAAACTGTAATCTGCTATTTTGGATTCAACTGTTGCTGAGTGCTATTATCCAAAATGCAAGATTAATAGGGCCAAGTAGACCTTATGTTCAGAAAAAATTATTTTTAGTGTTTAATTATTAATGAATGGTTCTGTACTACTACCTGGCAGTTTACTGCAAATGACTAAACCTAATAACTGTTAATCAACGTCCCCCTAACCATCAAAACAATGTTTACTTCACTAAGTCTTTATTTATGAATTAAGGGTTCAGTGCTACTGTCGTGTCAGTTTAGTGAAAAGGATCAGGCATAACAACTACTAATTAAAACCCTCCTGCCTACCTTACTAATGTATGCTAATGCTAATCCTGTGCCTTACCTTAGACAAACACTTTCTAAACCATGACCACTATTAAGACAAAACATGTGCATTGGTACTGTTCTGGCTTAGGGCTTTTTCTAATTTTATTGTATTTTTTTACTGTAAAGTGATCACAAAAGTAGATTTTTTTTTCTTGTGATGTATTCCCTGTAGGTTTGAACATTTTTTTTTGTCAGCATTTTGGGTGTTAACATTATGAACTGTTGGCATTTTGGTGTCTGCAATTTTAACCATAATTATAAATACAGTGGATATAAATAGTTTACACACCCTTGTTAAAATGTCAGGTTTTTGTGATATAAAAAAAATGAGACCACAATAAATCATTTCAAAACTTTTCTCACCTTTAATGTGACCTATAACCTGTACAATTCAATTGAAAAACAAACAAATCTGTTAGGAATAAAATATAAAAAATTAAAAAAAAAACATATCATAAGTTGGTTGCATAAATATACACACCCTTAAACTAATACTTTGTTGAAGCACCTTTTGATTTAATAACAGCATTCCGTCTTCTTGGGTAGGAGTCTATCGACATGGCACATCTTGACATGGCAATATTTGCCCACTCTTCCCTGCAAAAGTGCTTCAAATCTGTCAGATTGCAAGGGCATCTCTTGTGCTTAGCCCTCTTCAAGTCACCCCACAGATTTTCTATTGGATTTAGGTCTGGGCTCTGGCTGGGCCATTCCAAAATTTAAATTTTCTTCTGGTGAAGCCATTCTTTTGTTGATTTGGATGTATGCCTATGGTCATTGTCATGTTGAAAGGTGAAATTCCTCTTCATCTTCAGCTTTCTAGAAGAGCGCCTGAAGGTTTTGGGCCAAAACTGACTGGTATTTGGAACTGTTCATAATTCCCTCCTTATACATTCTAAAACTCTCAGATAGTATATTTGCAATATTTCATTTCATTATATTATATTTTATTTTATTTCATTATATTATATTTTATTTCATTAGATTCTATAATACTTGTTTTAATTTCATTAAAAGTGAGTCATATGTGGGAGTTTTAGAATGTATATGGATTATAGTATATCCAAGTGTTTTATATAGTTGTGAGTTTGGTAATATTTTTGGACAACTTTTTGATAATATTTTTGGACAACATTTTGTAACAACATTGTTTAAAAATATTAATTAGTATTTAAATTTTAATATTCAATACTTAACAGTTTTATACAACACACTTTTTATAATATATCTTTTTATAATACATTTTCTCCACAAAAGAAAGGAAAGAAAAGATTTTTTCTTAATATATATACACATAGATTTTTTCTTTATATATATATATATATATATATATATACACATATATTTTTAACAAGAGAAATTCTTAATATAAACTATGCACTGGTTGACAATATATTTTTAAATGTTAATGGATTTGATGTATTTAAACATGTGACTTGGATTTATTGTATTTAAATGGCTTGAATTACAATGTATGATTGTTCTGATGAAGTTGAGGTGTTTCCTTGATGAAAAGTGGATTTTACAATTAAACGCTTAAACAGTACGTGACTTGAGGAGCTGGGTGAGTATCTGGTCGAGCATCGTGAGTCTGGGCTCCATGTTTCGTGGATTTTGGTAGTACTTTTTACTTCTGTTGGTTTTTGTATTGTTTTGCAAACTTTAGCCAGGCCTGGATGTTTTTCTGTGTAAGAAAAGACTTCCGTCTTGCAACCCTACCCCATAGCCCAGACATATTAAGATTACGGGAGATTGTTGTCACATGTAATTCCTGCAGATCCTTCAGTGCTGCTGTAGGTCTCTTGGCAGCCTTCCTGACCAGTTTTTGTCCAGTCTTTCATCAGTTTTAGAGGGACGTCCAGTTCTTTGCAACGTCACTGTTGTGCCATATTTTCTCCACTTTTTGATGACTGCCTTCACTGTGTTCCATGGTACATCCAATGCTGTGGAAATTTTTTTGTACCCTTCTCCTGATTAATACCTTTCAACAATGAGATCCCTTTGATGCTTTGCAAGCTCTCTGCAACCCATGGCTTTTGCTATAGCAGGCAACTGAGTAAATGTTGGGAAAATCCTACTAGGGCAGATGAACTTTATTTGGGGTTAATCAGTCTCTTTAATTGATGGGAGGTGTGTACCCAAGAAGACTGAATGCTGTAATTAAATCAAAAGGTGATTCAACAAAGTATTAGTTTAAGGGTGTGCACACTTGTGCAACCAGCTTATTGTGTTTTTTTTATTTTTTATATTTTTCCCGTAACAGATGTGTTTGTTTTTCAATTGAATTATACAGGTTATAAATCACATTAAAGGTGGGAAAAGTTTTGAAATGATTTATTGTAGTCTCATTTCTTTATATCACAAAACCTGTCATTTTAACAGGGATGTGTAAACTTTTTATATCCACTGTATAGATAGATAGATAGATAGATAGATAGATAGATAGATAGATAGATAGATACTGGCATCAACTCCTCCTTTCCCATTTTGTGCATAGCATCTGGGTGTCACATCAATAGTGCCCATCACCTAGAGTGAATGTTTACATCTAAGGATAGCTAACACCGATGGATGTGAGTCATGACCTTAGCTCTAATTACTGGCTTATAACAATACTGTGACAGAAACAATGTTAATGACTTTGGGGATATATTAATCCAAATGGAAGGTGGTGATAGACAATAGAAAATGGAACACACTTAAAAAAAAAAAAAAAAGGTGCAATTTCAGGATAGAAAAAGGAAGTAATCAAGGATATTCTTTGTTGTCGCCTCACAGTTAGACGTTGCACGTTCGATTCAATTAGAGCGTCTTCTGTGTGTCGACATGTGTGAATGGGCGTTCCTTCGTTGAAGGTTGTGCGTTAGGCCCGGCAAGCCAGCACGTAAAAAATCTACTTCCAATCATTAGCGGACCAGAGTTCCGCTGTGGCGACCCCTAACCGGGAAAAGTCGAAAGACAGAAGACCAATGATGGTTGAAGCAATTTGCAAAACAATGTAGGTGAGTGTGAAGCAAACAGATACACAGAAATACTCTACAGGGAAAGGTGTTGTAAGAAATATGTATTCTGCACTAGGTCATTGCTGTACTAAGTATACTTCCCCATGTAATTTGCTTAGAGAGTTAATTTTTGATTTATTTTAATTTCTTTCCTCTACCTTTTCTTTTTAATTTTGATTTTACATTTCAAGAGTTTCTGTGCAGGCAGAAACAAGCAAAGGATGCACTCTGATTTCATGTGGAGAAAGTGTAAGAATGTTGCAGGATTAAAATGTGGTCTTGTCTGTAGGATGCTGTAGTTGTACAGGTACGAGCAGATCACTGAGGAACAGTCAAGAGTGGAATCTGTAACAGAGACTGGTGATGGCTTTACTAAAGCGATGAGCTATAATGTGGAATCGACTAAGAAAACTGAAGCTCTTTTGCTGACTATTTTGAATGCTGCATCACAAACTAGCTTCCTGAGAGGACTGTTTCATTTCAGAACTGTAGACACTTTCAGATAATGGTAGTAGTTAGGAATCTGGTTTTAGCATGTTAAATATTGCAGTCTAATGATTCTTGGGAGGCCACCCACATTTCACAGCAGAAAGTAAATGCTGGCAATAAAAATAAGATCCATGAAGGACAGCTGCTGACAGTCCATTGTCCAACAAGAAAACCTGGATCTTAATTTTGCAGTGTAGCCTTAATAGTTTAGGCTATGAAGCGAAAGTTATGTACTTATTGTAGCAACATATCCCTTCACTCACTTCTGTATGATACGACATACGAGTCCTTGGAGCTGCTTGTCAGATCAGATCAAGCAGCATCAGTGCTGCAGCCATGGGCCCTTTAAGAATTTTCCTTCTCATAATGAATCTGTCCCCCGAATTACCTCAGATCTCAACTGACACCTGAGAACGAAGTGTAAGAAACTGACAGGAACTAAATTCCTAAGAGAAACAGACAATCCTTCAGGTCTTACAAGAGACGGATGGGGGATGGTGGGACTGTTGTTGTATTGGACAGGCATGAATGAAAGGCTCTATTGTTATTGTAAGTACATTAAACTTTCATATCCTATTAATTCAGTCTGTCTAATCTAACATATGGATCAGAATCCCCAGCTACCAACCATCCTGACTGACCTAATGACGAGACCTTTTAGAATGGTACAGTAAAAAAAAGCTTGGATTCTGGAGAGGCAATCCAACTTGTAATGGCTGATAAATGTATGCATGAAGGACCAAGCAGCAGCATCACAAATATCATTAAAAGAAGAAAGCCAACACAAAGCCATGGAAATAGCTATCATTCTATTGGAGTATGCTTAGGTTTACTTGGTAGACTTTTTCTGGTTAGTATAAATAAATGGCATACAATCTAACAATCACCTACAACTGGAAACTTTGGAAACCTTTCATCTAAACTTGTTATGAGCAAAGGAAATGAGGAGTTGTGCATCTTTCTGAAAAGGTTTGGTTCTGTAAAGGTAAAAACATAACTGTTTGTGCACATCTAAGGTTACGCAAAATGTATTCACTCTTTATTTAGGAAGGAATTAAGCAAATGAAGACGTTGGGACAAATTCAACTCTACTTTTGGAATAAAGGAAGGATTTTTCCTAAGATACACTCTTTCTTTGTGTAAAATGATGGAGAGAGAAAGAAAATAAAGCCTACAACTCTGATATTCTCCTGGCTGATGTAATGTTTATCAAAAACAGCGACATCCAGAAAAGGAATATCAGCTAAACAGTGACAGCCAGTGTGAATGATTTAGTTAGAGCTTCCAAAAACTAAATTAAATTTCCAAAGTATAGGTTCATAAGAAGTTACTAGACTATTGGCCCTGAGTCCCTTATAAGCCTAGCCAAGAGTTTAGCCCATGTTCAGACAAGTCAGCACTCAAAGCCCCTGTTCAGCAGGGACACAGGTGGAATCCCAGGGGGTGTATTTGCTGTTTCCCATCCAGTTACCCAGGTTGCGCTTAAAAAGGGATAAATAGGTACTCTGCTTGATGTGGAGAGGGAGTCTATTCCACAGATGGAGGGAGTATCTGGGACACAAATCTGTCTCACCAAAAAGTCCTACTGATGTCACAGACCAAGTTGAGGTTGTGGGTTACTCGAGTGGAGCTTGACTTGCGGATATGCTGCAGTTCCATCAAGACGAGGTCTGATATTGTTTTGTATGCCAGACAGAGGTCACCTCTGAGGAGTCTGTATGAAACTGAGTAGAGGGACAGGGTTTTTAGCCTATCCGTGTAGAGTAGATGTTTGAGGCCCTGGATTTTCCTGGTGAGAACCTCTGTGGTCTTTCCAGCTGCTGCATGCGCTTTGCGAGGTACATGCCAAAGGGGGCACTGTACTCAATAACTGGCCTTATAAGGGAAGAATACCGGGATGTTATGACCCCCTTATCCCTGGATGAGATAACCTTACTTATGAGGTGGAACATGTAGAAAACGTTCCTTACAACAGAAGCAACATGCTGGGCAAAAGTCAAGTTGCTATCAACCTGGGTGCACAAATCCCTCACGACTGACTGCATGCTTAGGACATTTTTATTAATGTGATAATATGTGGGGACGTCACTCTCCCCAAAAGGGATGATGATGATGCATGTTTTGGCATTCAGCTTGAGGCAATGTTTCTGGTACCAGTCATTTGTCTGGGTGAGACCTTCTTGGAGGACATCCACATCACTTGGGGAATTGATGGCTGCTCCCAGCTTGCAGTCATCTGCAAACTTGGTCAGCCACAGCCCACTGGTTTTGGCCTGCACCTAAGAGAAGTATATCCCGAATAACAAAGGCCCCAAGACCAATCCCTAGGGTATGCCTCTTGTTACAGGTCTCCTGCTTGAGGTGGCTTTCCCTATTTTGATTAGGTGGTTCTATCAGTGAGCCAGTTTGCTACCCATCTGGTAATGTATGGATTGATGCCTAGTTGAGATAGTTTATCTATTATGCCCAAGTGGGGAATAGTATCGAAGGCTCAAGCCAGGTCAAGGTAGGCAGTGTGCACAGTCTCCCCCAAATCCATGGCTTTGGTGACTGTCTCAAATACGTCTACCAGCTTTTAAAAGACATGACCTCCCCTTGACAAAGCCAAACTGTGTGGGGTCTAGTGTTTGGAGGTTGCCAATGTCCCTGTTAATGAGATCCATGATAATCTGTTCCATGGCCTTGCAGATCAAGCTAGTTAGGCTGATGGGTCTATAATTTCCTGGATCAGTGGATGTTCCACCTTTGTGTAAAGGGATGACAGTGGCTGTCCGCCACTCGGCTGGGACAAAATTGGTACTCAGGCTCTGGTTGAATAGGCTGCCTAATGGTGCTGCAAGTTCATGTAGGATGCAGCCTGGGATGTTATCGGGTCCCATACAGGCTGTATATTTTTGCCTTTGAGAGGGCAGTGATGACCTGTTTCCTAGGGATGGGAAGGGGGGGCAGGTACTGGGAATGTCCTGATTTATTGATGAAGGGGACAGAGGAGTGAAGTTTTTGCTGAATCTGTCAGCCAGCAGGTTGGCTATATCTACAGCATTTGTTTATGTGGTGTCCTTAACTACCAGCTCTGAACAGATCTGGGTGCTTCACTTGAGATTGTGGACATATGTGAAGAAGGCCTTATGATTGTCTCTAGTAGATGTGGCCAATTTGGACTTGAAGTTGGCTTTAGAGGATTTCACTAGTGCTCTTATTTGCTTGTTCAGGCTAAGGAGAGATTCCTTCCAATTGGGCACCTGTTCCTTCTTGGTCCTGGACAGCAATTTTTTCCTTTTGTTATATAGTTTATTTATTGCAGATGACAACCAGCCAGGTTTACTCTTACTTGCGGAGGATGATTTTGTCGTCAGGTATTCCTGAGTCCATGCAGCTATATAAATGCTCGTATAGTACACTGGTGTAGATCTGGACATTAGTGCCAGTTCCTACAGAGGGGGAGGGGGCTTTAAAGCTGTTTATATCATCTCTCAGGAAGTTGCAATCAGCTTTGGAGAAGTTTTTTGTTTGACCCTAGCTAGAGCGGGGTCAGGGGAGATGGTGATTTCGAAAGTGACCTCTTTATGGTCAGATCTTACCAGGGAGGATGACCCTGTAGGGGTACTGCAGTGGTTACTCATGTTGGTTAATACCAAGCCCAAGATACCATCACCTCTTGTGGGGGTATCAACTAGCTGTTCCAAGGCATCTGCATTGATAAAAATCGAGGAATCACTGGGCATTTGTTTTCTGGCATGAGTAGTTTTTCCAGTCTATGGTTGGGTAGTTAAAATTGCCCAGGATCAGGGTAAAGGGCTGAATCTTAATAGATGTGAAGAGGTCCTGATAGGTGGAGTGGACATCTTGAGTCAAATTTGGGGGCCAGTAGCTAGCTATGATTTGAATAGTGGTCTTGTCAATGGTTAACTGCACCTGGAGTGTCTGTCTCCTGTGCGTTATATTGTTTGACCAGCCTGGAGGTTTGTGTGTCTTTGATATATACTGAAACTCTATACGATGTATAAGGAAGAAAACTCTTTTCAGAAATTAACATGTTTGGGGCTAGTGAATGGTCTTCAAAAGCAACATAAAAGATAGAAACAGTCACAAAATGCACCTTGATAGTGACAGACCTAAAACCAGCCTGAAAGACTAAAAATCAGAGAATGTCTGATACCAGTGAAGACAAAGAGTCCACCCAAATAACAAAATGGTTCCATTTACTTCAACAGATCTTCTGAGGGGAGTCTTTCCAGAAAAAGTAAATATTTTGACTACCTCTTCAGTGTGAGATGGTGATCTCTAGCCATCCGGAACTGAAGAAACCAAGCAGTTAGCTTTAGTCATACTGTCTGCATGAAATCTGCTGGAAGGATGAATGACTAGATCCAGAATGTGATCTAAAAGCCAAGGGGACTTCAGAGACAGGATTTCAGAAGAGAGAACCAGATTTGTCTGGTACAAAAGAGAAAGACTGCTGTGTTGCACCTTATTGCTTTCTGAAAGGAAACTGAGACTTAATGAAAGAAGTGAGTAGGCATAAAGCAGCCCCAGTGGCTATTGTTGAAACAGAATGTCCCTGGGTGACTGTCCTGGTGGAGGAATCAAGACATAAAACTTGCTGCATTTTGTGTTCTGGGGAGAGGCAAAAAAAATCCTAGCTAAAGGAGCCCTAGTGATAAAAAATCTGGTTGACCACCATCAGACTGAGGAACAACTAATGAGGCAAGAGGAGTAATCTGCTGAGCCTGTCAGCTAAACAACTGGAAACTCAACAGGTGTGTGTTGTGACAAGAAAGCTATTTGAGAAAATCACCCCTTACAATTCCTTCACTGCTCCCCAACTTAATGGATATGATCTGGTTCCTCCCTGCTTGTTGATGTACCAGACTACAGTCATACTATCTTGACTGGATGGAGATCATGCCCTTGGGAAGTTGGTCCTGAAGTTTCTGCAGCACAAGTAGGACTGCCTTAAGCTCCAGAACATTTATGCAAAAGGTGGCATCTAAATCTGACTACTGACCTTGGACTAGTCTCCCTTAGTAATACCACCCACCCCAGGGAGGACACATATGTGGTCACCGTAGCTACCGGGCTGGTGTAATAAATAGTTTTCCTGCTGATACCAGAGGAGATATGAGCCACCATCTCATAGGTTCATAGGTAGATACTAGGCTATCTGCCCTAGGGCATTTATAAGCCTATCCAGAGTGTATTTGGCTTCCGCCTCCCTATTAGATTAGCCTACTGTGCCTCTGTAAAGTAGGTCACAGAAGGTGCCCTTTTAAGATTAGTTTACTGTGCCTCTGTCTAGCAGGGACACAGGAGAGATCCCAGGGGTGAATTTGCGATTTCCCATCCACGCGTCCACATTTCGCTTGAAGAGGGTCAGCGAGGGGCTATGTCTAACATGAAATGGGATTCTACTCCAGAGTGAGGGGAGCCTCTGGGAAATTAATCTGTCCCTCCAGCATGTCCTATTTATTTTTGTGCTGAGGTTTAGGTCCCTGGAGCGTGTAGCTCTAAGGGACTTGGATTTTTTAAGGTGGAGCATGTCCATTAATTCTGTGTTTGACATGGCTTTATACGTCAGGCATAGATTGCCTCTGAGTAGGCGGTAAGCAACTGAGTAGAGCTGGAGTTTCTTTAGTCGAGCTGCATAGGACATATGTTTGTAGCCTATGATCCTCTTGGTGAGGTACTTTTGGGGTCTATCCAGTTGCTGCAGGTGTCGGGTAAGGTACATCCCAAAAGGGGCATTGTATTCAATTATGGGCCTGATGAGTGACGAGTAGAGGGGCACAATGACCTCTCTTGATCTAGATGCGAACCCTTTCGTGATAAGGTGGGCTATATAGAAGGTCTTTCTAACCACTTTGGCAACGTGATTATCAAAGGAAAGATTACTATCTACGTTGGTCCCCAAATCTCTAATTACTTCTTCCGTACTTAATGGAATACCACCTATGTGGTAATTTGTGGGCACCTTGTTTTTCCCAAAGGGGATGACTATGCACTTTTTAGCATTTAGCTTGAGGCCGTGGTTCTGGCACCAAGCATCCGTCTCTGTGAGACCCTTTTGGAGGATGCTTGTGTCAGCTGGAGATTCGATTATGGCCCCCAGTTTGCAGTCATCTGCGAACTTTGTCAGCCATAATCCCCCCATGTTAGCCTGAAACTCAGAGAAGTATATACCGAACAAGAGAGGTCCCAGAACTGAGCCCTGTGGGACGCCACTTGTAACTGGTTTGGATTCGGACATGGCACCTGTGATTCTGACCATGTGGGTTCTATCTCTGAGCCAGTTTGCAACCCATCTTTTGATATAGGGGTTGATATTTAAGCTGGTAAGCTTATTTATGATGCCTGAGTGGGGTATTGTGTCGAAGGCTTTTGTGAGGTCCAGGTAGGCTGTGTGGACTACCTTGCCCTCATCTATGGCTTTGGTAACGGTTTCAAAGAAATCAACTAGGTTTAAGAGGCAAGATCTGCCCTTAACAAAGCCGAATTGGGTAGGGTCCAGTGTCTGGAGGCTCCCAATGTCTTTGTTTATGAGTTTCATGGTAATACGCTCCATAGCTTTACAGACCAGACTAGTCAGGCTTATGGGGCGATAGTTTCTGGGGTCCGTTGTGGCACCACCTTTGTGGAGTGGGACCACTGTAGCTGTACGCCATTCTCTGGGTACATATCCTGTAGTAAGGCTAAGTCTGAACAGTGACTTAATGTGAGGGTTCAGTTCCTTCTTGGAGCTCGTGTAAGACACAGCTTGGGACACTGTCCAGTCCCATAGATGCTGTGTTTTTTGCTTTGGAGAGGGCAGCTTTCACCTGTGCATCTGTGATGTCAGGGAGGGTACATTCAGTTGGGATAGGCATTTGCTCCTTTGGGGGGGGGAGGGGGGGGGAGTTTGCACTGAATCTGTCTGCCATGATGTTGGCTATGTCTGTAGGTTCGGTATATTTTGTACCGTTATGCAACAATTCAGAGCATATCTGGGAGTTTCCGCCCATGTTCCTGACATAACTAAAGAAGGCCTTGTGATTATCTTTAGTGTCTAGGGCAATTTTTCTTTCGAAACTGGCCTTTGATGATTTTATGAGGGATCGAAGTTTCTTGCTAATACTGATCAGAGATGCCTTCCCTTTTTGGGATTTTGCTCTGTCATGTAGTAGCTTCCTCCTTCTGTTGTATAGCTTATTTATGGCCGGGGTCCACCAGACCAGTCTCCTGTTTTTGGGGGAGTGAGTCTTGGTTTTATTTGGGATAGCATGATCCATGCATTCCTGCAGGTGCTCATAGAATGCATTTGTAAAGGATTCTGCGGATTGGGCTGTATTATCCTCTGGCCCAGGGGCTTTGAAGGATTCCACCTCAGTCTTGAGAAGTTAAAAGTTGGCTTTAGAGAAATTCTTTACAGTGATTTCCTTGGCTGGGGGTGGGGACAGGATATGGATGTCCAGGGAAATTTGTTTATGGTCTGATCTTACCAATGAGGTGTTTACCTCTGGTGTGGAACATAGAGTCCCCATGTTGGTGATGACCAGGTCCAATATGTTGTTCCCTCTTGTGGGAGTGGTGACCAGTTGTTCCATTGCATTAGAGTTTATAAATTCAAGGAACCATTGGGCGAGGGTGTTTGGGCTTGAGTAGTTTTCCCAGTCAATGTTTGGGTAGTTGAAGTCACCCAATAACATAGTGTTTGGAGAGACCTTCATATTCTCCAGTGTTCTCAGGAATGCCAAGTGGGGTTCCTGTAATAAGGAGGGTGTTCTGTAGCAGGCTACTAACTGAAAAGCAGTTTTGCCCGCTGTTAGTTGCACATGGATGGTTTCCAATGCTTCGTGCAGTGCCACTAACCTGGAGGTGTAGGTATCTTTGATGAATATAGATACTCCCCCTCCTTTTGTGCTTCGGTCCGAGTTTTGGGGCCGAAACACATGGTACGAGTTATAACCTGTTAGTGCTGGGGTGCTCTCAGGAGCCTTGAACCAGGTTTCTGTTACTGCACAGACATCGATTTTCTCCATACTGAGGAGAGTCTCGAGTGCGTGCTTCTTGAGGTTTAGACTTCTGGCATTGAGTAGCATTACCTTTAGTTTTTTTATCTTTGGGTTGTCTATGGAGGTGGGTTTGTCCTTTGAGCCTTGCCTAAAAAAGGCACTATGGGGGTGGCAAGAGCCTTGGCCAGTATACGAAAGCCTAAGGGTGACAGGTGCAAGCCGTCCCTAGCGAAGCAAAGTGGCTTGTTGAGCATGTCATCCCAGACTGACAGACACTGGATCCCCTTTGAATGACACCAATACTTTAGCCAATTGTTGAAACTGATCATTTTGTCTTTATACTGTGGCATCATTCTTGGTGAGGGCAAGATGCTACTCAAGGTCAGGGACATACCAGCCTGGGCTACATGGTCAGAGAGCTCCTCTAGGTCTCTTTTCATGTAGGCCAGGGAGGTACGTCTCAGGTCATTCACACCAGCATGGACAATGACGGAGTCATACTTGTACTTGGTTTGGAGTGACCTGAGTGCTTGCGTTATGTGGCGGATCCTGGCACCCGACAGGCAGCTTACAGTGACCTTCTCCTTGTTCAGTCTGGTGAGTGGGACGTCAGTGTGCCAGACAATAGAGTCCCCTATAACAAGTGTATATGGTGTGTTGTTTGGCCTTATGGGCTGTGACTGTGAGGCACACTGATTTTGTGAGATATGTGATTTGTGGGTATTGTTGAGGGGTGGCTGTTGCTTGGATATCTGCTTAGGAGGTCTTTGCTGTTTAGTCAGATTTTTATTTAGAGCCTCCGAGTATGTTTTTGTGTGTTTATGTGTTGGGTATGCAGATGCAATAGGTCTGTGTGAGACTGGATTTGTGGTGTGGGTGGTTACCTTTTCCTCCTGACTGACTGTGCCAGTCTTGGGTTGAGAGAGCTCTGCCTCCAGTTTGGCTGTGTAACTGCATCTCTCACATGTATTAGAGTTTGTTGGAAGGAGGAGAGGGTTGTCTGTGTACTTAAGGCAATTGTAGCATTGCCTCAAAATTCCCAGATTCACCAGCTGGAATGGAGAGTAACCTTGAAACTGACCCTTGGACATACCAGATTAGTATAGGGAACTGTTTTTTTTACTGATCAGATTAGAGAAGGGAACTGATTTTTCACTTGATCAGGAAGGACCAATCAGGAGTCTAACACTTATGAGAAGTGTGCTTTAGTTAGTTGGTGTTTCCTTATAAGAACTGAGCAAGTGCAGGGCTTTAGAAAGAGAATAGAGTGATTACTTTGAGAGTTTGAACAGTTCTAAGAGAAAAAGTGAAGAGCAGACTTTGTGGAGCCTGGAATAGTTTAAACCTGTTTAGGCGGCGCTGCCCGACGCTGCTCAGTGCGCAAAACCGCACAAAAAGAGAGTTGTAGGGTTTTAAGAGAGAGAGATCAAGGAATTTAGAATTGACCCAAAATGGCCAATAAAACTACAGCTTCTAGGTAGTAACCACTCCTCCAGGGACAGACAGGCTGTTCAGTGTTTACCACTCCCACTGGTGAACACAGAGACTTCCCTTTAGCCCAAGCAAGCACTGGCCTTCTACAAACTTCCAAACAGTTCAGAACAGCAAATCTGTAACTGAACTTTTTTAACTTTCAGAAAGTGGGAAAAAAGCAAGATTTTTTTCTTTTTTTTTTCTTTTTGTTGTAGTTTAAAGATAGCAGAGATACACAAGCAGCAAAATAATCACAACAGTGCAATAAATGACCCCACACTTGAGTGCTAGGCCAAAATCAGGTAAAATGCAGTTTTTAGAGAAAAAAACGATTTTAAATTAAGTGCAACACAGGAAATGCAGTAAACAGGCTCTAGATGTGTTCCAAGTACTGTTACAGATATAAACTTTAGCAAGCTGGAAAATGCCAAAAGTAGGCGGCAAAGCAGTAAAACTTAACAAAAAATCAGAAGAAAATACTTAAAATCACAAAAGAGGCTCCTTTTCTTCTCTCAGTGTTTTCTCCTCTTGGTAGGTGCTTCAGCAACAACTAGCAAGCCTGAAAAGACGCCAAAACCATGAGGCGGCCTGGTTTTAAGAGAGAGAGATCAAGGAGTTTAGAATTGACCCAAAATGGACAATAAAACTACAGTTTCTAGGTAGTAACCACTCCTCCAGGGACAGGCAGGCTGTTCAGTGTTTACCACTCCCACTGGTGAACACAGACACTTCCCCCTTTAGCCCAAGCAAGCACTGGCCTTCTAGAAACTTCCAAACAATTCAGAACAGCAAATCTGTAACTGAACTTTCTTAACTTTCAGAAAGTGGGGAAAAAGCAAGATTTTTTTTCTTTTTGCTGTAGTTTAAAGGTAGCAGAGATACACAAGCAGCAAAATAATCACAGCAGTGCAATAAATGACCCCACACTTGAGTGCTAGGCCAAAATCAGGTAAAATGCAGTTTTTAGAGAAAAAGAGATGACATCTGCAAGATTCTGAGATGATGATGGTCTTGGATAAAGAATACACATGTTGACATTGCTAAGCTTGCAAAAGCCACTGTAGGATTCTCATTTAAAAACTGAACCATTAGAATAGAAGAGGTCATGAGATCCAGTGTCCTCAAGGCCAGATTTCCAGATGGGTTGGGACTGAGAAGAAAATACTGTACTGTTGCTCTCAAGGACTGGACTCTTACTTGTGGAAGACAGATTATGCACCAAACGGTATCCACACTACATCCTATGAATGTGATGATCTGGGAAGGAATCTGGTTTGACTTTTGAAGAATGACCAGAGGTGCAGAGGTTGAGAATGTAATTTCTGGCATGATTTAAGGGTCTCCATCGGGGGGGGGCAGCTAGGAGTCAATCATCCAGGTTAAGGAAGAACTTGTATCCTATGAGTCATAGATGAGCCGCTATGACACCCAGGCATTTGGTGACCACCTTGGGAGCTGTGGTGAGACCAAATGGCAGAACCCTGAACTGATAATGACTTTATGTGAAGGTAGGCTTTATGGAGATCTACTGAGCACATCCAGTCATTCTCCCTGCACAGTGAACAGTATGAAGCAGGTCTTTTGAATAAAATGGTCAGAGTTTTCTTGGGAACCAAAAAGAATCTTAAATAAAACCCCAACCCTCTCTGATTTGGACGGAACTTCTTGGATGGCTCCTTTTTCTAACAGATAGAAAGAGAACCTCTCTTATGGTCTGTTTTACCTGATGAGGTGGAATGTCTGCTAATGGCCAGGTGGGCCAGGGTGGAGTCAGGGGAAAATGGAATGTGGTAGCCTCTGGATATAATCCCTTTTACCTACAATACTGTATGATGGCGTGCCAAGCAGAGGGGTGGAAGGAGAGATGTCCCGCAAATGCCTCCAGAGAAGAGCAGTTCAACATCCCTTCAGGAATACTGCTGCTTTCTGTAGGAAAAAAGGTGCAGTGTCCCTGTTTTTGTAGATCTCTCTGCCTCTGGGATGACATCCATTGAAAGGCCCGTCTTTGCTGCGGCAACCCTGTCAAAAGGCGAGTCACACTGCTGGCATATAGACTTTCACAATCAAAGTGAATGGGGCCCTTTTTGGTTCCTGCTGTATGTTCTTTTAGGGGGCTTCAAACTTGACTCCAAAAGCATATAAAGTTTTGCCATCTTGCACACACTTTTGTATCCTTTGTTTCATTGACTGACCCAACAGAGATGATCCATTGTAGTTGGTATTCGTGAAAAATGCCTTAAAACTGTCTGTAAAGTCACAAAGACGCACCCATGTGTGGCATCTCTTTTCAGTGACCAAAACAGCTGCTCTGGTTGCTCCATCCTATGCGTTGTGTGTGAGACAAAGGAAGAGGTCAGTGATATTCAGCACAGTAGAAATGACTGACTCTAATTGCTTACTAGTGGATGCTGTCAGTAGATTTGTCAGAGCAGATAGAGCATGCTGGGACAATTTTTCTCTCTCTGGAATCTATTCATATGAGTGGCATAGTTCACGGCCCAAAGTGCAAATGTGCCTGAAGAGTACACCAGGTTCCCTAGCTTGTCCATTGCCCTGTATTCTTTATTAGGTGAGTGGATGCAGTGAGAATCCTCAAAAAGTTCTTTTTTTCTAGCTGCCACCACAATGAAGATGTCCACTGCTGTGGATTTAGCCCAAAACTGTCTCCTGTCCAGCTACTGAGGGACTGCTCAGAACTGTCTGCCTGCTATGACTTTCTGGCCACCAGGTCTTTAAGTCTATTAACCATAGGTACTACCTAGGATATAGAAAGTGCTGAACCATAAGCCTTGATAAGAATCATCTCATCCTATGAGAGAGGATATATGGGCCCGGCTTGTGCACAGGTAAGATGATATCGCCAAATAAGGCGTCCTCCAAAGCAGATAACAGGGAATCCTTATGATCTTCTGAGTTGGAATCTGAGGTGGGAGACACCAAAGAGCAATCTAGGTGCTTCATTTTATGCGTCCTCTTTTTCAGTGCATCACGGTTAGTTTCATCTGACTCTACAGAATACTGAGGCTGCTGCGCAGCAGTTGGATTGAAACTTATGGTTCAACTCCAACCCCTGAGCACCTGAAGAGTAGGTGGAGGCAAGATGGGAAGGAAGTCTCTAGGTGGATCCAGTCCCCAAGGGGCCTGTGTGTAATTTCCAGCAGGGGAACCAATCATCCTCCCCAAAACCTGGAAGGCCGATCCAATCTCCAAATGATCTGAAAACTTTGCATGGGTCAACATATCTGATCCTCCCTTCAGAGTGCTGGAATCAAAGGCAGGAGGAAGCTCAATCCTTAAGGTATTGGATGGCTCCAATGAGGGGACAAAAACAGAGGAGCCAGAGGCTGACAACTCCAAAAGGGGAAGTGGAGCAGACTCCAACAGATCCAAGGCTGGTGTTGAGGTCACCATCCCAACCCCTCAGTCCCAGGACTGTATTGGCTCTGACAAAATTGGAACCAAAAGAGTCAGATTCAGAAACCTTGGTGCCAAAGCTAAAAGGGAAGTCTGCACCATGAAACATAGGCCTCCAGATGCCTCCTTCTATGTGGCACACCATCACTAAGGGCTTTTCATCCAGAAAAAAGGAGGTCATCGTCCCACTGTACTCATCCTTCATTAGTCCCATTATAGAATACAATGCCCCCATTTGGTATGTGCCCCTCAAGACATCTGCAACAACTGGAAAGGCTGCAGAAATACCTCACTAAACGAATCACAGGCCTAAAGCAGATGCCCTATGCTGACGGTCCCAGAGGAAGGGGAAACCAATCCTGCTGGGGCCAAATGGGTGTAACGAGTATTATGTTGCGTTGAATCTTGTGGCTTTCTGAAGAAATCTGGTTATCAGGGGAAAGGATGGAAAGGTGTATAGCAGACCCAGGGGGGCCAAATGTGAACCATAACATTCCTCGGTGACCATCTCTTTTGGGAAATCAGGATAAAGAAGATACTGCATTTGCTGTTTAGATAGCAGGCAGAACGCTGCAGCAAGGCTGGCTCCAGTGATTGAAAATCACTGTTGCCACTGACTGAATAAGGAACCAGTTGTGAGGCAGAAGAATAGACCTGCTCACTTTGTCCATTAGAACACTGGAATTTGCCGGGATGTGTGTTGCAACTAGAAAGCACTTGGAAGACACTGTCCACTGCCACTCTCTCATGTATTCCTGACAAAAGTATGAATGGGTTCCTCTTTGCTTGCTGATATACCACACTACCACTATGTTGTCCATCTGGATGAATGGATATCACATCTATGGGGAGGGAAAGCCCTGAAATGCCTGCAACACCAGGAGGACTGCCCTCATCTACAACACAATGATGCAAAGCCTGTCCTCTGTGAATGACCATGTGTCTTGAAACATCTTCCCTTCATAATCCCTCCTCCCCACCTCATAAGGGAAGCGTCTGTGGTTACAGTGGCTACTGAGGGTGGATGGGTAAATGGTCTACTCCATGTTACTATAGGTGAAGTCAGCCACTAACAAATGTGGTTCCTGCACAATGGAGAAGGATGTGCAGAGGCATGAAGGGACTGCTACATCAAAGACCGCTGTACTGAAAGTGTCCACATGCAGGACTCTCATGTAAAACCTTGCTTGAGGTACTGATCGATGCAGCCATGGAGCACAGTAGTCAAAGAACAAGTCTTGCTGGAGGGGTGGGATGAGAAAGTAGCTTTGAAGCCAAATGATGGAGAGAGAGAACTCTGGACTACGGAACTCAGGCTATTTGAGAAGCTGATTCCAGATGGCATCCTGTGAATTTTATCATCTGTGCTGGTGTCACCTGGCTTTTGGCAAAATTCACCATAATTCCCAAGTACAGAGCTAAATGGAGTAAGAAGTTCCTGAAGTGAATTAGTAGGTGCATGGAGAATGTAGTAAGAAACCAGTCATCCAAGTAGAGAACATGTGGAACCTTTTGCAGCCTGGGATATGTGGCCACCACTGCCACGCACAAGGCTACAAACCCTGTTTTATGTGTTGAGGCCAAAGGGTAGTGCTCTGAATTGAAAATGACTGTCTCTCAGACAGAAACAGAGAAATCTCCCACACTGCCTCGCTATCTTGATATGATAGTAAGTGTCCTGGAGCTCTATTTAGCATATCCAGTTGTCCTCCCAAAGTAGTAGAATGGAATGAACAGTGATCATCCAGACCTTTTGTCTGTTTCACAAACTGGTTGAGGTAGATTAGGTCTAGAAGTGGGCATGAGTTTCCCTTTTTTTTCAGAACCAGAAAGAACTTTGAATGCTCTCTGCATCCTTGCTGGTCTGGTGGGACCTTCTTGACAATTCATTTTTCTACCAGCTTTGTGAACTCTGGTGATGCCAATTCTGTCTGACTTGGTGAAATGTTAGGAATTCTCTTTCTGTCTGTGGTGGGGAAACAAACAGAATAACACATCCTCTGGTACTTATCCTCTGCACCTGGGAATGTGCCAGGAATCTTGAGTGAAGGCCTCCCAGGAGTGAGGGTGCAGGGATAAGCACCATTCCTCCAACTACTTCCAGACAGCTGCAATCTGGCAACCATGCAGGGACACTGGAAGGGCTTAGGGATCTTGGAACCCCTGATTTTGCAGTCTGCTTCTTCCCCTGGGGTGATGCCCACTAAAATTATTTCCCCCTTTGCTAGGGGGGAGGGTGTGTCAGCAGAAACATCCTGGCCAAAACCCTAGAACTTTCAAAAACCATAACCTTTTAGTTCCGGGAAAATGTCCTTTCAGGTATGGAAAAGTAAATGCTAACTGTAGACAGGGTCATACCCTCCTGTTCATGTCTGGTAAGTGTTTCTTTAATGTCTGGTCCAAAAAAATTCGAACCATCAAAGACAGCATTGAAAAAGGACACCTTGAAGCCTTACACAAGACTGCACAAGTGCATCCAGGCATGCCAATTAACAGCAATGCCAGTACCTGCTGCCCTTACCATACCGTCAGCTGTATTACAAAGCATACAAAGAAGATTAGTAATGGAGAAGTTAAAGAAAAAGAAACTGAGGTTATGGAGGACCTGTGAAGTGAAGGATTTAGTGTAGAAAATGTAACTCAGAAAGCACCACAGCAGGATAGAGCAATGCATATCCATATTAAGGAGAAACCAGTGGAATGGGAAGCAACTGGTCAGTGACCATATGAAGACATTTTGCAGTCTTCCACAGGAAACCAACATAAACTTTCACTTGAAGTTGGACAGCAAGGGAAGGAACAGGAAACTATGGCAACTCTGATGCAGTTAATGTTGAGGAGTGATAGGCCAGTGAGTTCCCATATGACAAAGCAACGGATGACAAAGGATAAAACTGAAGAAAATGTGCCACATGAAGATGCTACAGAACTTTTATTAGAATGCCCGCAGGAAATTCAGAACAAAAAATGTGCCCTCAGTTCAGAAGAAAATGAGCTAAGAGAAGAGTTGCTTGACTTAATAGGGATAGACACACATATTAAGATCAATGAAAGAAATAGACTGCAGAAGGTCAATAAAACCCAAAAAGTCAAACGTTTGACAAAACAAATGAACACGGTAATTAGGACTGTCCCTAGAGATCCATGCGATATAACATAAGTAAACAGGATATATTACTGCGCAGCTAAATTAATAACAGATTAAATTCTACCACAAGAACACAGGGTAGTAAGGAAAATGAATGGGAGAAATCGAATACCATCATGGAAGTATCGAATAGAGAAAGCTATAAAGTATAAAGCAATTAAGTCAAGAAGTGGCACTCTTAGAAGAGTATAGAAGAGGGAAAAGATCAACACAAATACGCAGAAAGATAGACATGATAAAAGCAATGCACGGTATTATAACAGATCAGCATTTATCATGCACTATCACAAATTAAAAATATCAGCACAGGCAGAAAAAATTACAACATACACAGATAAATACAAAGGGATATAAATAATAAAATATAAATTGGGAAATAAGGTAAAAAGAATTGAAAGACCACTAAAAAAAGAATACATACATACATTTTGGAGAAGTATTTATGAAGACCTTGTGGAACGTAAAGATGCTAAATGGATAGAAAAAGTAAAAGAAAGAATAAGTTCAAAGGTACAGGATATGAAATGGGATAAAGTAACAGCCAGAGAGATTAAAACAACCTCTAACTGGAAAACCACAGGCCCAGATGCAGTACCTAACTTCTGGTTAGAAGTATTTACATCTTTACATGAAGATTTAGCCATGAGTAAGAACTATTTATATGCGCACCCTGAACAAACAACAACCTGGCTAACAACAGGAAAAACAATACTCCTACTTAAGAGTGAACCTGCAAGCTACCCTAAAAATTATAGACCAATGACTTGCCTCCCAATGATGTATAAACTACACACTGGGACTGGTACCGACAGAGTTTATAGTCATTAAGAAGAAAACTCAATTGTGGTAATATAACAAAAGGACAATCAAAGAAAGTCATATGAAACAAAGGATCATTTGTTGTTAAATAAAGTCATAGTGGAGAACTGTAAAAAGGGGAAGAATCTAAGAATTGCATGTACTGACTACAAAAAAGTATTTGACAGTATCCCACATTCATGGATAAAAGAGTGCTTAAAAATGTATAAAATACACTCTACACTGATAAACTACATCACAGAGACCATGAAACAGTGGCAAACCACTTTGCAGTTAAGCCATGATAAAAGACAAATTATTATTCTAGTGATAAAAATCCAAAGGGGGATATTCCATGGTGACCTTCTGTCACTGTGACTCTTTTGCCGTGCCCTTAACCCATTAAGCTGTCTACTTAATAGATTAGGTCATGGCTATAATTTGTTTCCCAGAAAGTAACAAAGTGTAAAGACTTTTTATCTTCTCCTGCATGTCATTTGGTCTTGATAAACATGCAAAAGCAACCTTTAAAGCAGGAAAGCTGCACCATCAAGAAAAAAAGAAGTTATGCACTCACCATAATGTTCCATGTGTGTTGTCCATCTCACCTTCATTCTTCACTGGCTGGGTTCAGAACTGATCCTTGGTTCCGACTTGGCCGTATACAAAAGCTCGAGGTCTTTCACTGGCTCATGGCTATATCCCTATCCTATCATGCCCTAGGAGAGCTCCTCAGATCTTGTTTGCTGATAATAACAGTTTTCCAATGTACTGTTTAACACTTTATAGAACACAGAACGTCAGAGAACATTATTTGCCAAATGTGACCACTTGGTCCTCCAGAAGTCAATGGGCTGGGGGAAGGAGGGTGGGATGTAAGAATGAAGGCGAGATGGACAACACATACAGAATGCTATGGTGAGTAGGTAACTTCTTTAAGTGACCTTGTCCTATCTCACCTTCATTCTTCACTGGTTGGGATAGCGTCCATAGCACCATATTTCTTGGGCGGCTCACGGGAGAATATTCTTCAAAACAGTGGACCCAAAGGAGGCCCTGTTCCTGGAGGCCAAATCCACTCTGTAATGAGTGATAAAGGTATGCGGCCTTGACCATGTTACAGCAGCACAAATGGTATCAATTGGTAGTCTAGCACAAAAAGCAGAAGCTGTTGCTATAGCTCTTGTAGGGTGACTCTTGACTTTACAGGGAAGATCTTTGTTGTTGGATTTGTATGTAAAGGTAATGCAATCTGACAGCCATTTTGAAAGTGTGATCTTAGAAATAGGAGCACCTTTCTTAGCTTCTGAAAATAAAACAAATAATTGGTCAGACTTTCTGAAGTCCTTAATCCTATGTAAGTAGAAATGTAATTGTCTGTGTACATCTAGTTGGTGTAACATATATTCTGCCTTGTTGCCATAACTGGGAAAGAACAGTGGTAGTTCTATGGACTGATTTAAATTAGACTGTGAGCATACTTTCGGTAGGAAGGATGGGTTCAATTGAAGGGATACACTGTCTTTGTGGAAAAGCATGAAGGAGGGCTTTATCGATAATGCTTGCAGCTCTGAAACCTTTCTCGCAGAAGTGATGGCAATCAAAAGGATTATTTTCCATGTCAAGAACTTTAGATCACAGGATGTTGCAGATTCAATGGGGGGAAGAATCAAACAGGACAAAACAAAGTTTAGGTCCCATGGAGGTAGAGGGGTCTTAATGGGTGGTCTTAGCAAAATAGTGCCCTTCATGAAGGCTTTGCATAGTCTGTGAGACACCAGATTTGGGGCTAAATCGCTTATAAGAAAATTACATATAGCTGCTAACTGGACTCAAATGGTAGCTGCAGCTGTGCCTTCATTAAACAGCTTCATTAGAAATTCAACAATACAGCCTAAAGGAGCAGAAAAGGGATCAATATGATTACTTAATGCTCATGTAACATTTTCTCTTTGAAGCCTTATGAGATGAGATCAAAATATGTTTGACAGAAGGGGAAAGGTTAGGGAGCCTTGCTATGTTTGGAATCGAAGCAGCCAAGCTGTCAATTTGAGGGTCTGCAGAGGAGTGGAGCATGCCCAACGCATGAGTCAGAAGGTCTGGAACTGGGTCCAAAATCCACGGCTACTCCTGGAGATGAGGCCAAAGGAAGGGGAACCAAATTTGACAAGCCCAGTATGGGGTGATTAGAATCAGATTGCTTCCCAATGAACTGGCTTTCTGAAGACGATTGGGTATCAAGTGAAAGGGAAGGAAGGCATAGAGGAGACCTGAGGGCCAGTCGTGTACAAGTGCATCCCTTGGTGACTCCTTCGGAGGGGGGATTAGGGCAAAATAGCTGCTGCATTTGGGATTCATGGATGGAGCTAAAAGGTTTCAGCAAGGCTGGCCGTATCTGCGGAAAATCATCTCCACTACTTCTTGTTTTAGGGACTACACATGAGGCATCAGAATCGCTCCGCTGAGTTTGTCTGCTAACAAGTTGGATTTCCCTGGGATGTGCTTAGCTATCAGTAAGTGATAGGAGGAGGTCGCCCACTGTCATACTCTTAAGACCTTTCGACAAAGGGGGTAGGATCTGGTTCCTTCTTGTTTGTTTATGTACCAAACAACTGACATGTCTGTCTGGATTGCAATAGTCCACAGCGGAAGAGAGTCCTGAAGTGCCTGCAACACTAAAAGCACCACTCTCATCTCTAGGAAACTTGAAATGCAAATGGGCCTCGTGTTCTTGCCAACTGCCTTAGACTGTCTTGCCCAGATAATGCCCCCCACTCTATCTGGGAGGCATCTGTGGTTACTGTGGCTAAAGGCTGGGGAAGGACAAAGGGACAAACTGATGTCACGTGAGTGGATTGAAGCCACCAGTGAAGGTCCTTCTTTCAGGAGTCTGTTATCAGAATCTGGTGAGACATGAGTAGTTCCTGCAACAACCACTGAGTGAACAGTAGCCACTGCAGAATTCTCATATGTATGGGTGCTAATGGAACTAAGTTTACTGCTACTGCCATGGTTTCCCAAGGCTTTCAGAACTGCTCTTGCCTGTACCCTTTTCTTGGAAAGAAGATTTTAAAACCTGATGTCGCAGAACTGAAACTCTTTCTGAAGGAAGTTTTGCCATTATCTTTGTCGTGTCTAGATCTGCCCCTATAAAGATATGTTGAGATGGCAACAAGGCAGATTTTTCATAATTCATCATGATTCCTAGGTGAGAGCAGAGAAGTAATGCGTCTCTTGCTTTCAGGAGTAGATGCTAGGTAGTTTTTTATATAAACAAATCTGCTTACTGAGAGAAAGGGTAGGAAGGGAAGAAGACCCTCTAATTTAAACGAGCTTACCAGGGAAAAGGATCAACCAGACATATATTAAATTTTAAAGCTCTCTAACTTAAACAAGCTTATTTCAAATATAAGAGAAAGTTAATAGGGATAGGGAAGAGGTAAAATGGCCTACAAAGAAAATGATGGCCAATCGCAACAACAGATGAAACACACTAAGTTAAGAACTACATACTAAATACCCTAAATCTTTATCCAATTCACAAGACACAATGATTTCAAAATATTACAATAAAAAATATAGACTTAGCCAGAGCCAAGATGGAGATCTCCGATCTTGTTAGCGGCAAACGAGATCTGGGGAGCTCTCCTAGGGCATGATGGGAGAGGGATACAGCAACAAGCCAATGGAAGACCTCAAGCTTTTGTATATGGCAGAGTCGGAAATGCGGATTGGTTCCAAACCCAACCATTGAAGAATGAAGGCGAGATAGGACAACATCACATCATCAGTTTGGGACACAAATATGATATAAAAGAACTTGAGCAAGAGGGACTGTATAAATATTTGGGAACTGATGAACAATCAACAATAAAAACATGCACAAATGCGAATAAAACTTAGTAAGGAATATTTTAGAAGACTTAAATTAATCCTGAACACGGCATCAAGGACCAAAATTCAAGCTATAAACCAATTTGCTCTTTCTGTCCTAACTTACAGTTTTGGAGTGATTGACTGGCCCCAAAATGTGTTGGACAGATTACACAGGAAAACAAAAAGGATAAGTCATGTTCATCAAATGATTTATAAAAATCAGTGCATACCAAGATTATATATTCTCCATTCCGAAGGAGGTATGGACCTCCTTGAAATTGATTACGTGTACAGATCTGCAATCATGGGCCTGCATACATATCTGGTGACCTCACAAGACCCAAACATAGTGAAAGTTTTGAAGCATGAGGAGAATAAATCTAGGATGACTTCTCTTCTTAGTCTAGCAGAAGCATATCAGCAACAAGCTGGAATGCAAATCAAATCAGAAGTAGATAAAAATTATGCAGCAACTAAATGTGCCAAAAAATAAAAGAAAGAATATAAGACGAAGGATCAGATGAGAAAGCAAGAAATGTGGAAAATGCATAAATATAGTTCCAACTATAGAAAATTCCTGGAAGAACCTCATGTTGATCAGGATCAAATGCCAGAATGGTTAAGGAGAGGCAAATTCAAACCAAAAGATGAAAGGCTAATATTGGCGGCCCTAGATAGTGGGTTATGCACATGTTGGTTTAACCAACATGTCAATAGCACTTGGTTTACAAAGTCCATTGAACATGTGGGAAAAAAAGACAGATGTAAGTTTTGTAAAACAGAAGTGGAAACAGTTGCACACCTTGTTGCTGGTTGTGATATACTAATGGCAGAAGGACTTTATACTGAAAGGCATAATAATGTGACACGACTTTTCCACTGGGGATTGCGCAACCATTACAATACTGAAGTAGATGAAAAACACTAGAAACATGAGCCACAAAGCATCATAGAAAATGAAGAAGTCTACATCATGAGATCGCCCATTACTAACAGTTCAAAAGACAGATACGAAAAAAACAGATATAGTGGTCAATGAAAAGAAGACAAAAGTAGCACTGATCACTGAAATCGCTACACCCAGTGACTAGTGTCTTACGTACAGAGAGAGACAAAGTCATATAATATCAGGATTTGCAGGCAGAAATGAGAGAAATGTGGAAGAAAGCTACCTAGACAGTTCCAATCGTTGTAGGAGCAACGGGTCTTATAAAAAGGAATCTACAATCGTACTTGGATAAGTTACCAGTACAAGTAACTCCATACAAATTGCAGGAGGAGTCATTACTGGGTACATTGCGGGTGCTGTGAAGAGCACTTCTGGCTGACATCAAAGATAGAAACAATACTACTTTCATGAACTTTAGTCATACTTTGACTTAGGAATGGGGACCATTCCCGTATGAGAAACCCAAAAGACTTGGAGAAATTAAAAACAGACACATGGACACGTTGGTTATCGACTATAGGGTAAACAGCTGTGACTCCACTGATTTTTGGATGTTTGCATGCAAAATACCAGAGAGGGACCTTGACAGTTCCTTGGCCAAGTCCTTCAGGAAATGAGTCATGTGGGCCAAGAAGTTCAGTGGTCTGAGGGCAAACATCAATGAAGTATACGTCTGCTTCCCAAATCTGTCCTATGTCCTAGAGACTCAATTTGGGGGAAGAACAGACCTTTGAGAGGTCCTTGTTTGGTGGCCGTCACAACCATGTCATCTGCTGGGGGACCCTTGCTCCAATGGGACTTTACTTACTGTCTTTTGTTACTGGGGAAAGTCTGACTGGGCACAAGTCCTACTTCAGCAGTGGCCCAGGGAGAAAAGCTGCAACATAAAATACATTTTACAATGAACAGTCAAAAATTATACATTTTAAGCATTACTTTGCAGGTAATACTGAGACATAAATAGTAAATACATTATTATACACTTCAGAAGTTATACAAATCAAAGTTAACATATAATAACTGGAAATACATGAGCAATGACAAAGTACACAGGTTCGGTAGGTATACTGACAAATTAAGCTGGATGTCACTAGAGCAGGATGAGAAAATAGAGGTGAAGGAGTATATGCAAAAATAATCAAGAAAAAAAGAAATGTTCTGACAGTGGAATGGTTGAGATGATGAGGTGGGTAAGAAAAGGTATTAGTAAGAGAGGATGATGGAATAGTTTAGTTGGAAATGCAGTAGTGGGGGTGAAAGAGACAAAAATGAGAGACAAGGAATAAGCAAGGATTACTGATAAACAGATTGGTAATAGAAGACAGAAAGAAAGGCGGGTTTGGTAAAAAGGGGAGCATGACTTGTTTCTAGGGCAACCAAAATCTTTTATTTTATTTTAACACCTTTATTGAATTATCTATTAAGACACAGGCAAACACATTTGCATAAAAGAAAAACTATATTAACATATTCCCAGTTTAAACATTATATATCACATACACACTTTTGTACAGTTAACATCAACTCATCATTACATAAATCGATCAGTTCCTGCCTTCCCTTAAACTTCACTCCTCCTATAATGTTGTCTTTTTCCCACAATTTCCACTTTTTCTATGTAATTTGCTCCCAGCCTTTTCTAAACATCCCACTTCCAATTCTTTTATTTAAGTCACAATATTCAATGCTTCAAATACTGTTGACTTAAACTTTGATTTCCATTTTATAGTAAATGCTTTTTTGGCAGCCACCAGAATTAAACATAAGGCCTCACTATGTCTAGACAATTCAAATCCTGTATCCAAGCTAAAAAAAAAAATTCCTTAGTTACACCCATTTGCTTGTCCAATATTTCTGACAGAGCATTCTGCAGGAAATTTTTAAAGTCTATCAACTTATTACACTCCCAAAACATATGTCCCCAGTTACTTCTTTCTTCCCCACCACACCTCCAACATTTGCCATCCACCAAAGGAAAAATTCTTTGGAGTTGGCTCGGGATATAAAAATACCCATGCAAACACTTCCAAGCAAAAATCCAAGATCTTTTAGACTTTATTGCATATTTGGGAGCCATACATATGTCCTCCCATTGCTTCTTTGTGAATTGCCTATCTAATCTCTGTTCAATATTTTCTAACCTCCTCTGTGATTCCTATAGTTATTCTACAGTATTTTATATGCCTTACTAATTATCAATTTTTTTAACAGCAGCTTCTGTTCTAGATTCAATTAAAAACTCTACCAGAGCAGATCTTTCACTTAGGATTCCCCTATCCCTTTCTCTCTGCCTATACTTGGATATCAATCACTGATAGGCAAGATAGTATCTAGCCTGCAATCTAAATCTTACACTGGCTTCTTTTCATTCTATTACCATTCCCTTTTGAATTATTTCCTTACAATACATTGGTTCCTTTGCCAATTTTCTCCAATAATTTCCAGCCCCTCTTGCCTAGTCTCTGTACCCCTAATTGCAGTCACCTGTACTGGCAAAATCTCTCTCCATTTTCGTGTTAAGTAGTTCTTAGAATACTGTCTGTTATTTTATGAATATAATATTCTGTGTGGTTATTAAGGATATGCAGCCAAAATCCCACTCTCTCCATACTTCTTGAATTTTCCTCTTGGTTCAATATAATCCCTTCCCACTTTGAATTATAGTTTTCTGCTTCTGATATGTATATCAGCCTTAACTGTGTAGCTCTAAAATATCCCTTCAAATCAGGTAATCCTAATCCACCTTGTTCTATTGGTAGGATCAGATTATCCCATTTGCCCCTTGCCCTTTCTCCTTCCAGATAAAATCCTTATTACTTTCCACATCCTAAAACATTTTCACTGCTTTTATCTTGTTTTCCATAATAATAAACAATAGCTTCCAGTTTCTCAGTTTTTGTACTATCTTGTGTTTAGACTCTTTCCACACATCCATATTCCTAAACACTTAATTGTGTCATGTCTCCATAAATATGGGTTTTGCTGGACCAGTTCATGTGTAGGTACATAGTTTACAGCTACAGCCTTTGCTTTATATTCATTAACTTTATATCCCAAAAAGACCTGAAACTGTCTCAAGATGTTCCACGGCACTGGGATATCTTTTCATGGTTTTATCAGATATAAAATATCATCATCTGCAAACAAAGCCAACTTTTCTTTATTACCATACCACTTATATCCTTGAATTTCTTAGTCCCTTATTTTATTTGCCAAGGGCTCTAAATATAAAGCAAATAAAGGTGAAAGAGGACATCCCTGCCTGATGCCTTTGTTCAGACACACGTCAAAAAGGAACCCTTCCACTTGAATTTTTGCCCCTGATCCCTCATATATCCTTTTAATTAACATTATTATTGTATCAGGCAATGCAAATGCTTCCACTGCCCAAGTCAAAATCCCAGCTCACTCTGTCAGATGCTTTCTCCGCATCAAGACCCACCAACAATGGTGTTTTTTTATACTCTCCTTCCCTTAACATCATCATTGTTATATTATTGTTGTCAAATGTTTGCTTCCCCTCCACAAAACAACACTTATCCACATCTATGAATTTTGGCAACACTTTTGTCATTCTTTTAGCCATTATACACATAAACACTTTATAATCATGGTTTAAAATTGAAACAAGCCTATATAAAGCTAGGTCTGATGGGTCTTTACCATCTCTATGTATTGCATCCAACACAGCTTTCTTGCACATGTTGATATTCCCCCACTCCATGTAAAGTACTGTTAACCAAAATCTTCCTTGTCTTTATCACTTTTATGCCCCCTAGCATCCAAATTCCACAAGAATGCCATCTATTCCTGGAGACTTTCCTGCAGATTGATTGCATGTCACCTTTATCTCATCTCCTCCTATCTTAACTGTTAATTGCTAACCCTCATCTATCTCTAACCTTCGAATATTTGAGTCTTCCACACATTCTCATGTGTGCTCTTTCTTGATTTCCTCATTTCCCTAATTTATTAAAAAATATAAAATTTCCAAAATCTCTTTAATACATCTAAAGAATATCTGGTTGTTTTTCTTGTAATAGACTCACTAAGTTTGGCAACAACTCTTTCTACTTTGCGTTACCTAAGGTGTGCTAAATGTTTTTGTGCTCTGGAGATATCAAAAACAGTTGCTTAGCAGCATTCTTTCTAAACTCATGCATATTATCATGGTATTCTCTTTTTTTTCTGTAGAACTCTGCAATTGCGCCTCTTCTTGTTCTGTGCGACTCCCCTTATTCTGCAATAATTTGACTTTGTAAGTCCCTTTAAATAATTCCCGTTACTTCTTAACCATATCTCTTTTTCTTTTATTTCTTCCCTACTCTTACTCTCCACTTTTATTTTATACTACTCCCTAGCTATAACTTCTGAAGAAATTTCTATATTCCATAATACCTCTTGAACAATTTCTACTACCTATTCCTTAAATCCTTCTCTTTTTAATGTGGAAAAGTGCCAGTGTTTCATTTTTACTTCATTACCATGCATTTCTATCTCAAATGTTACTGGCACATGATCTGAAACCGTTACTGGATATGTAGTAAAGCTTTCAATTAAATGCACATGTTCCAGTGAGATATAATTTTTGTCTAGTGTAACACAGTTACTATACCTTGGTGAATAAGATGCAAATTCTCTTAGAGTTCATACTACTGAAGTCAAGTCTTCCATACCAAATATTTTCATAAATTTCTTCAGAAATCCCCCCTTGTTATATTTCCCTTCTATGTCACCTAGATACATCCTTCACTGTCACAAATCAAGTTCCAGTCCTCACCTACAAGAAATATTCCCTGCTAAAAGCTGATTAATTCTCCCCAAATGTTCTTACGCTGCATAGTAGCAGTTTTAGGTGGACTAGAAATACATGCCACCATAATCTTCTTCCCTTGCCAGTACCCCCTTACTACCACAAATCCACCAAAATCTTCCTCCCTTGCCAGTATCCCCTTACTATCACAAATCCACCAATATTATCTTTTTCCTCTTTATCACTATTGGAGCTCCTCTAACAATCAGTACAAGTACTCTCCTTTTCCTTTTTCCTTGATACTCTGCTGAATATCCCTCCTGAAATCCTTTCTTTATCAAAATTATATGCTTACTTCTTTCCAAGTGTGCCTCCTGTAGCATTGCTATTTGCACTCTGAATTTCTTAATATAACGGAATACTCTCTGCTTTCTGTTTATAGATGTGAGGCCATTCAAGTTCCAAAATAATATATATAGTGTACTCATTATGATAAGAAGTTATTATTTCCACCACTTATATACAACAGCTTTTTAAATGCCTATTTCCAGCTTTTTTGTTGCATACACTCACTAATGTTTGGCAGGTTGTTTTTTATACAGTTGTTTTTTTGTCATCTCCATTTGAGACTATGTCACATTTTACAAGACTTTTTTGTTGCAATGAAAATAAACACACAAAACAAAACACACCCACAGAACACCCCAATAACTTATTAACTCACAAACACACAAAACTATGTACATCTTCCAATAATGAATTTAAGTCTCCTGATAGGAACAAATGTCCCAAATCGACAGCTGCATACATATTCATAATCTAACTTAAAATTAAGGTTATATATGCTAAGACACATGTTACAGCCTGGGCTCCTACTTACACTATGTGTTGTCAGTTCTTAAGTTATCTTTATTCCCCTCCCAGATGTGAAAACAGTTTGTATGTTTTCAGAAAACATTAGCTTTTAGCCTTCTGGCTCTTACTGCATACCACTCAGCTGGTCTCCATGGAAACTGAAGAATAGTGTACATTTGTCTTCAGCTACACACTTCTCAAACTGAACATGTATTTGCTTAAAACATTTTCATTATGTTCAGTGTTCTCTTAGTTACTTGCTCACACAAAAAATTATTAGATTAAACCAACTCCCTTAATCCAGACATTCACCTATGCAAAAGTAAGAGAAAACATCTCAGTTCTGCAGATATTACAATCTACACACTTTTACATCCAACCCCTCACACCTCAACAGCGCAAACATCAAAGCATATTAACTTAAACGTGTTTTTGTCTAGCATTCTTTCTCTTTTCATACTGTAATACCTACACTTCTTAAAACTAAAAAGAAAAAAGGCACTTGCTTAATTTGGTATCTTTATCACATACAGCAAAAACTGAAAATGCTTTACTATGTAACATGCAATTTATATCATGAAATGTTTTGTACAAATACTGCTAAGAACACAAACTGTTTCACTTAAAGTTATTTCTTTTTCCTTCCCAAACATTAATGATATGAAGTGGGATATAAACTTTTCAGTTCCCCACAAGTTTAACAAAGTCAACAAAAGTCCAATCTTTCCACTTTGTCTTGGAAAGCTATATTTCACACATGTGACTGATGCTTTATAATCTCACATTTATTCACTAATTTCAATACTGCTGGTCTTCTTCCTGTTCATCTCCATCTCACCACCAAATACTCTGGTTAAAGTCCAAGGATCTCCAGATTCTTCTAGTCAACTCCTGAGGTTTTTCAGTCTCTCAAGCATTTTTCTTTGGAACAGTGGAAAAGATTTCCAGGGCAATGTCTATGAGCTTTACTTTAAGAAGAATGACATGCAGCGTCCCCTTTTGTTTGCTGGCTCACTTTTTGTTGGACAAACTTTTGTATTCCCTTTTTAAACTGTTCTGCATCACAAAATGACTGACTTTCCAGGAAGAAATATTCTGAACACAGCTGGATGCAACAGCTGTATTCTCGCACCATGTCTCTCAACATTCCCTGATTGCTAGGATAAAGTTACTTCTCTTCTGCCTGGTATATTATAATCACTTTCCACAAACAATATAATCTCTCCAATTTTTAATACTTTGCCCTTGTGCCACTATTTTGTCAGGATCAACTCTTTTTGCTGGTATGATTGCATCTTTACTAATATAGGTCTTGGCTGCTTTCTAATGGTCAGGTTTGGAGCATACACAGGAGTCATTTCAATTAACAATTCTTAATGTGGAATACCAGTTCACTTAATTATCTGTATTTCCATACAATTAATGCAGTATGTTTCTTAGTTTCTCTGGTACAGCAGAAAATCTCAGGTTTTCCCTGCGTGCTCTGTCCTCTAACGCTACCATTTTTAAAATAGCTCTTCTGTAGCAGTCTCGCACTTAGCAAGCCTTTTCATTTTGACCTCTGATTTTTGTAGTTTTATCAGTTCATGTGAAAGGCTGCTTAAAGCTTCTTCCAATTTTTCCCAGCCTTTTGTTATTTGGGTTGATATAATCCTTCAAAGTTTCAGTTATTTTAATTCACTGAGTACATTTGAATTATTTTTCCTCTGGATTACTGGAAGCCATGTTTTGCACCCTGAAGCTTGAAATGTTTCTTGCCGAACAGCAGCAGAATTATTCCCAATCAGTGTTTTCTCTTCACCTTTTTTAGCTGATTTTCTTTAAGCCTCTCTAAGTTTCTTCTTTCCTGGCATCCAGGCATAGTACTTAATAGCCAGTAACTGAATTTACCAAATCTGGCAGAGTTACTGACCCCTACCCATCAGTTTCTTTTTTTTCATACTGGGAGAGCTGAAATTAAGCTGATGATCAGTGTGCAGCCATCTTGAACATCAGGGTCAATCAGAAAATCTTGTCCAGGTAATGTGGGATCAACTCTATCACATCATGTACCTTGCAGGCTTGCTGAGACTCCAGGTCTATTAACTTATCAGATGATGGGATTAACATATAATGTATACAGACAGCCCTGAATACCTCAAGGAATACAGACTCCTCTAGGGAGGGGGGTTCAGTGAAACAACCCCCTCCTTTGTTTCATCAATTTCAGAATATCTCCAAAGGAGATGTCTTCCAGAGAGAATTGTGGAATCCATCCCCTTCATCATAATCAGTATGTCCGTGACAGACTCTGGAGAAGAGTCTGAGTGCCTTCTCTTGCAAGCCCATTTCCTACGGCCCTCTCTCATAGGGGTTTTTGAGGACAAGTTGAATCAGAAGGGGAACTCATCAAGTGAGAACCCTCAACACTTATCAAGGCTGACTGCGCCTCTCTGACAGGATGAGTAGACATGGTTACAGAATCCACAGAGGGTTAGGACAGAATCGAGTGAGACTGAGACACATCCTCTCTAGATCTAGAGAGGACTCTCTCAAAGGCCTTGAAAGCCAAAGCTGTACCTCCCCAACTTGAGGAAGTCAGAGATGGAACATCCCCAGCTCCAATCCAACTCAGCTCCAAGACAGACAAATGGGACTAAATTGTTTAGAGCCAAAGCACCCAGGGGTAAGGATGTCTCAGAAAACTTCAAAGTTGACCATGACCCCAAAGCCCTGACTCCAACACTTCTGCTGAGAGACCTACCCCAGTCCAACAAAGCTGTAATCAACAGAGTAAGGGAAACAGTCAGAGTTGAAGTTGATACAGCTATTGGCTCAGACACAGGTGTTATGTGGAACTTGGAACCATTGGCATCAGATCCAAAAGTTGAACTGGTACAGGGGAAACTAATGGTGGGGCAGTAGGGTCCATTCCCAGAGCCACCAGATACGTAGGCACTGGGAGAACCCCCCAGCTGGACCTGGGCCCAAACGAATTTCTGCATCATCCTGCTGATTGCAGTTTCTGAAAGATTCCAAGACCAAAAGGACCTGAAGGACAAAACCATCAAAGGTGGCTGAGGTGAACATTGTTTTTTTTCTAGTAAAAATGGTGAATGGAGCCTAGAACTAGGTGGTTTAGGGGAGAAATGACATGGTGGATATGGGGAATGGATCCAATGAACCTCAGTTGATGATGGATCTGTACTTCTTGTATTCTTCACGGTCAGTCTGGATGGGCCTGATGGATACCAATGACCAATTCCTCACCTTTTCTTGGCACTTTTCTTTCTTCCTGTCATTCTCCTTACTTCTTTCTCTCTCATTCTCCTTATTTGTCTTCACTTTGTCAGATTTCATAGAGGATGGAAAGGGGGTTTCAGATGTATAAGGTGCCACACCACCTGCTAGGGCAGGGAAGAGGCCCTTAACTACCAACTTATCCTGACAAAGTACAGTTGTGTACACTTACCATAAATGTAGATGTTCGAGTGTATACACTGTTGCAGTCATTACATTTGGGTAATCTGCTGGCAGGTTGCCCTCAGTCGGCCTGATTAACGAAGTCTTGGGTCCTGCGTCAGTTCTGTCCCTTCTTCCATGATGTCAGGCCGTAGGGGGTATAAAACATGCAGCCAACACCATTACATCAGTTTTTATTGCCCCAGATGTCAGGTGCCCCCCAAATGGAGAGCAAAATATATATATATATATATATATATATATATATATATATATATATATATATATATAAAAATTAAAAACACAAAATATACCTCCAAACAAAAGCAAATATACCAAAAAGGCTTTTAAGAATAGTAAAAGAAAGTAGAGGTATAGTAAGAGAAAAACAGGGGGGTGGAGGGAGGGTAACCAGGACTGTAACAATGAATACACTCGAACATCTACATTTATGGTAAGTGTACACAACTGTACTATGTTCTTCGTGTTTCACTGTTGCAGTCATTACATTTGGGTAGATTCCCAAAGCTGTGGTTGGGAGGATGGATTTATGCAGCATTAGGACCAGCTATAAGGCCCTGCAGAACAGCAGTGGCAAAGCCAGCTCTGGATTTACAGAAGAAAGGTAAATGGTAACGTTTGGTGAACAAATGAGCTGAGCTCCAGGTAGTAGCTTCTAGAAGGTCTCTGGTAGGAACACCTCTGAGAAAGGCTGTAGAAGTAGATGCAGACCTGGTGGAATGAGATCTGATCCCCTGTGGGATAGTTTTACCATGGTGCATATAGCAGAAATGAATACAATGGCTTATCCATTTGGAAATAGTCTGCTTTGAAATAGCCTTTCCCTCTGCCCCTGCAGCAAATGCTACCAGTAGTTGTTCAGATTTTCTTAGAGATTTTGTCCTGTTTAAGTAAAATCTCAGTTGTCTGTGTACATCCAATGAATGCAGAATCCGCTCCCCCTTGTTCTGTGGATTGGGAAAGAAAGTTGGCAAATAAATGGTCTGATTAAGAGCCACACTGGATACCACCTTAGGCATGAAGGATGGATTGGTCCTGAGAGACACCCTGTCCACATGAAAAATAATGAAAGGCTCCGCTGCCATAAGAGTCTGTAATTCAGAAATACTTATAGCTGAAGTGACTCCTAAAAAGAAAGCTGTTTTCCAGGAGAGAAATTTTAAGTCTGCAGTAGCAGCTGGCTTGAAAGGAGGGAGAGTGAGTTTTTCCAATACAAATTTGAGATCCCAGGCAGGGGTTGGAGCTCTCCTGGGTGGTCTTAAGTTTTTGGCCCCTCTGAGATACTGCTTTAGCAGAGGATGAGAGAAGAGGGAAGGTTCTGTGTTGTAATGAGCTGAAATGGCTGGGGCATGGATTTTTATGGAAGAAAAGAACAGGCTCTTGTGAAGCATCCCAGTTAAGTACTGTAAAATCTGCGGAATATTGGGCACTGCTGTGCTTATTCCTTGTGATTGGTTCCCGGTACAGAATCTTTTCCATTTGTCAGCATAAGATTTTCTAGTACTAGGCCTTCTCGCCTCCAAAATGACATCCATCACAGGTTTGCTGAGGGATGCTAAGGGTGAATTTAGGTGATTAGCCACGCTGCAAGATTCAAAGTTTGGAGCTGATTGCACAGAATTTGGTTGTTCTGCTGAGACAGAAAGGTGTCACAGTGAAAGGTGTGACACATTGTGCAGGAGTGGGTACCAGTGTTGGCGAGGCCAGTCTGGAGCAATCAGAATCATTTTTGGTTTGTCCTGTTTGACTTTTAGTAGAACTTTGGAGAGCAGAGGCAGAGGGGGAAAAGCATAGACTGATAGGTTTTTCCAGCTGAATGAAAGAGCATCCACTTTCCAGGCTTTTTGTGATGAGTTCTTGTGCAGAATTTGTCCAATTGATAGTTCTGGGGTGAGGCAAAAAGATCTATAAATGGACTCCCCTATTTGTGTGTCAGCATGTTGAAAATCCATGGTTCCAGTTTCCATTCGTGTGGGTCCATGAGATTTCTGCTTAGTTCGTCTGCCAGAGTATTCAGCTTTCCTGGCAGGAATTGAGCTTGTAGTTGTATTTGGTAGGTCAAGGCCGTGTTCCACAATATCATGGCTAGTCTGCAAAGGGGGTAGGAGTGTGTACCCCCCCCCCCCAGCTTGTTTATGTACCACATAACTGTGGTGTTGTCTGTCTTTATCATTAATTGTCCTGGATGAAGGTAGTCCTTGAAGGCTGTCAGTGCATTCTGTACAGCTAGCTTCTTTTTCTGATTGATATGAAGGTGCATTTGATTTGGGCTCCATTTGCCCTGAATGCACTTCCCTGCCAGATGAGCCCCCCAAGCATAGTCTGATGCATCTGTAGTTAGGGTTTGGGTGGCAGGGGGTGGAGTGAATGGCAGTCCCTTGTTTTGGTGGCAGACCTCTGCCCACCATAGGAACTCTAGTTGCAGGCAAGGTATGATAGGAATAATTGTTTCCAGGCTGTGACAATGTTGACTCCATAAACTTTTTAAGTACCACTGAAGTTTCCTCATATGCAGTCTTGCATATGGAATTAGAAGAATGCAGGAGGCCATGAACCCCAAGGCTTGCAGATAGCAGGGTTTCTGTGGCCACCTGTTTGAAGTAAGTTACCAAATGAATTTGCTTTTCTGGTGTAAGGTAAGCCATCTGGGCAGTTGTATTCAAGCTTGCACCCAGGAATGTAATTTTTTGAGAGGGTACCAGTTGTGATTTATTTTCATTTATGGTGTACCCTTGAAAAGTTAGAACCCTTTTTACAAACACGATTCTTTAGAAGAATGTCCTTGTTTTCTGCCTGAATTAGACAATCGTTCAGGTATATATTTGAATATTTCTTTGCCTGCAAAATGCAATTACTGGAGCCAGGCAATTTGTGAAGACCCTGGGTGCAGTAGATAAACCAAAGGGCAGTGCACAGAACTGGTAATGCAAGTAGCCTGCTTTGAAGCGAAGGTATCTTCTGCAAGATTCCCTGATTGCGATATGCAAGTAAGCCTCTTTTAAGTCTAGAGTTATCAACCAGGCATCTTTGCCTAGCATAGGAAGTAACTGTTGAAGAGTCTGCATCCTGAATTTTGAAATGTCCAGAAATGTGTTTAGAATAGATAAGTCCAGAATTGGACGCCATGATTTGTCTTTTCTGGGTACCAGGAAAAGTCTTGAATAGAAACCTTGAACAAAGAAAAAAGACCTTAGGTGTCGTCCACAGCTTCAGGCTTCAGACTGTTAAGACACAATTTATTAATCGCTTAAAAAGTGAAGCTGACAGGATGTAAACTTCACTAGAATATGATGAACTGAAAAAAGTAAAGTATCCAAGCAGTTGTCATCCACAGCTTAAACTTCAGGCTGTTAAAACTCAATTTATTGAAAGCTTAAAAAGTGAAGCTGACAAAATGCAAGCTTCACTGAAATGCTGAAATAATTAGCCTAGTAATTAACATCCACAACTTCAGGCTTCAAGTTGTTAAAGCACAGTTAATAGATGCTTTGTAAGCAAAGCTGACAAAAACATATACTTCACTGGAGTGTAAAAAGCTGATGAAACTGTCCAAATGATGAGCGCTTTCGGCAGATGCCTTCTTCAGATCGTATAAAAGTGTGGTTCGCTCTTCCTGTTTATAAAGGAAACACAATCAAGAGCTGGTAGCTAATTGTCTTTGGTGTTCTTAAAGGCACAGGACAAAAATAAATGTTCAAAGTGGAGATTTGTCTCCTATAATGTAGTTCAATGTTAAAAATGCTAGAATCATGTATTAATGTTTGGTAGGTTTCTTCTAGATTTTAGAACAGGTCTGAGAGGTACTATTGTATTAAGACCTGGGGGTCGACTGGCTCCAAAATTGTTGATCCAAAAGATCTCTCTCAATTCTGTCCTGTTATGGACATCTCCTTCCCTGATGTTTTGGGTGACCACTACCACTGCTTTAAACAAGAAATTATGCGTAGGATGGACCAATACGTGTGCTGCTAAGGCATTATGTGGAACTTTCTGATCAATGTCTCTGACATGTCGTAGAATACGATCCTTTAGTCGTTGGTCAGTTTTACCAAGATAAAAAGCTTGGCACTTGTGACAGGTAGCCAAATAGATAATATGGCTAGTAGTACAATCAGCATAAACATCGAAATGAAAGTTACGTCCAGATACTGGGTGGAGAAAAGTATTACTAGTATCTAAGTAAGGACAAGCTTTGCATCTGCAGCATTTAAAAGTACCTTTGCGGTCTGATAGTGAACCATCACGTTTAAAGCCATCTTTATGGCATAATAATCTCTTGATATTCTTTTTATTCTTATAGAGAAACCTGGGTCTCTCTTCAACGATGTTCTTTATTTTGTCATCTGCTGTCAGAATAGGCCAAAATTTCCTGATCACTTCACAGACCAGTCGATTGTCTGAACTGTAAGTAAGCATACATCTAAGTTGTTGAGGTGTTGTGTCATTAGACTGTCTTTGTGAAGCTTGTTCAGACCTCTCCGAGTAATAAGGTTGACCTCTTTGCTTTCTATAGGTTTGCACCTGTGAAATTGGTGGAAAATTATTTTCCTGGTAAGCCCTATCCTTCAAATATCTACGTAGATTGGACTGCTCTTCCAAGAATTCCTCCTCATCAGTACATAGTCTTGAGACTCTTAAGATTTGGTTGTCAAAGATGTTATCAAAAATATGTCTTGGATGCATCCGCTGCCTGTGTAAGAAATGATTTTGCCAGGTCTCTTTCCTATGCACCCCAGTAGAGAGACCTTGAATTGAATAGAAACCTTGTCACTTTTCCTCTTCTGGTACTGGCTGAATAGCCCCCATGTTCATGAGGGACAGTACTTGTTTCTGGGCCTCTGCCCACTGATTTGGGGGCAGGTCTGGCCATCCGTTTGGGATTGGCAATGTGTGGAAATGAAATCTGTATCCCTGGGATACTATATTTAAAACCCATTTGTCCTGGGTTATAAGTTGCCAGTTTCTTGCATGAAGTGCCAGTTTTCCCCCCAAAGGGGCGGCTAACAGGTACGTGCTTGGTGAGTGTAGAGGGAAGTCATTGAGAATGTTTACCATAGGGAGGTGCCTTGTTGTTTCCAGATTTGGAGGAGAAGGCACCCCATTGTTTTGTTCTAAAAGTCCCTTGTGACTGAAACCTGGGTTTGACTTGAGTGGCTCTCAAAGGAACTGGAAATGGCCAGTTCTTAGTAAGCCAGTGCCTACTAAATCTTGGAGTTTGCACTTGTAAGAAATCTTTCACAGTTTGCATAGATTTAGCTTTATCTTCCATCTTTTTTAAAATATCTTCAGTCTTATTACCAAAGAGACGGTCCTGTTGTAAAGGAGCATCCAACAATTTTGCTTTAACATGATCAGGCAGAGTTTGCTCTTTGAGCCAAGCATGCCTTCTTAGCACAGACCCAGTTACAGCAGCCCTGCAAGAGGCCTCCAAAGAATCAAAACCACACTGCAAAGTATGTTTTCCAACTTGTTCAGCTGAATGCAATAAAGCCTGTATATCTTTATTTTCCACACAGTCAGAAATTAACATAATTTTCTGTTTAAGTAGTCCCATGATATGCTGTTGATATTTAAGCATATGAAATTGACAGTTTAAAGCCCTGATTGCCTAGGTTGCAGAAGTGTAACCTTCTTACCCCATCTATCCAGCGCCCTGGAATCTCTATCAGAAGGGGTAGGATTTTTAGCAGTAGAGACCTTAATGCCCTTAGGACCCTGAGAAATGGTTTCAAGATCTACAATAGGATTTTTGAAAAGGAATTTGTGGGAGTCAGGAACCCTGTAGTACCTTGTCTGGCTTACAAGGAGCTGGAGGAAGAGAATCAGGAGCCATACTAGATTCTGAAAAAACATCATCAACAATGTCTAAAACAGGAGGAATAGCCAAAGACCTATGCTGAGGAAGAAGAAGAAAATCCCTTAGTCTCTTTTTAGATTCAGAGAAATCCCGACTTTCCCAGTGGAAATGTTCCCTTAAGGTATGTAAAGTTTCCCCAAAAGAAAAATCCTCGGGGGGGGGGGGGGGGGGGCAGAAGAAATGGAATCTTCTGCATCAGAGTCTTCAGAAGTAGGTATAGACAAATCCTGTTCATTAGAAGAGTCAGAAGAAATAGAATCCTGTTCAGAAGATTCATAATCAATGTTTTGCCTAGGCCATAGCTCTCAACCTTCCATCTCCAAACTGAGGACCACTTGCCCTCATAATGTGGAACAAATGGGCAAAATGTGGAACACGTACTAATGGCTTACTAACAACTTCAATTAGGAAGGCCATAGGAAGGTTAAAATATGCTGGTTTTATTTATAAAGAAGATCTTTTAATGAACTAATATGATTCATTTCTATCTACCATGGATTTCACTTAAAAAAAATTCCTAACACTGAATGTGTGACAGACTATTTCAATGTGGAACATTGAGTAACTTTGAGGAACATGAACTTTTTAAGACCCCAAATGAAGTACGTTCCTCATGAGGTACACTTGAGAGGTATGGCCTAGGCCTCTTAGAAGGAGGGGGTTGGCTACCCCTGATCAGAGTAATGAAATCTTCAGCCATTTTGATCATTTGTTTTTTAAGCATAGGGGCCCTGCACATGTGGCCCAGGCTTCGATTTTTTAGACATAGATTTAGATTTTGGCCTTAGTTTTGAAGATAGCGTCGGTCTAATATACAAATCTGTAGGCCTGAAAAAACCCTCAGAAGCCGGTGCCTGCACAGCGGCTCCAGACCCATCTAAGGTAGAGACATCCGCGGGTTCCATACCTGAAGCATCTCGTGGCATACCGGACTCCGAATGGGTCTCAGTAGAAGCCTGCGAATCAGAAGTAGCGGGTATCAGGTGCTGCGAAAGTGCCTCACTGAGCACCAATGAACTGGCTACTGGCTTAGGAGAAGCATCATCAGTTTTGGACCTCGATGGCCTGTCTCTGTCTTTTTCTTTGTGTTTTTTAGGTATTCCGGTAGTCGGATTGCTAACCGACGACATTTCTGGATAATTAAATCGTGAGCCAAATTATTTAGACGCAAAAATATACCGACGTTTAATAGTGCATTGATTAAATTTAGCATAAAACCGTCAGCAAGGTACGCTGTGGTCAGGGCCTAGGCAAGGAATACAGTACAAATGAAAATCCTTATGAGGTATTTTGCTTCCCACTAATTATGCAATTATTAACTTTTACTGACATCGGTAAGGAGCAAGAAAAAGTTTCCCCAACGGGGTACTTAGCTTTTAGTTGAAGACTTCATTTCTGAAACTCGAAAACGAAAATTTCAGGAGTCGGCCGACCAGCACTTGCGAACTACTTCTGATTCAGGCACCGCTCGGCAAGAAAGACTGATGTAATGGCGTCGGCTGCATGTTTTATACCCCTGACGACCTGACATCATGGAAGAAGGGACAGCAACCGACGCAGGACCCAAGACTTTGTTAATCAGGCTGACTGAGGGCAACCTGCTAGCAGATTACCCAAGTGTAATGAATGCAACAGTGAAACATGAAGAACATCCAGTGAGTACCCTATCCCTGAAACAGGCACAGGCCTAGCACTCAGCTTCTAGGTGACCTACACCAAAGTGATAGACACAAACAGAATGAGGGTCTCAAGGCAGAATTTTGTGCCCACAAGCTTTTCGTTTTTTTTTAAATCGAGAGGCACTGTCCATCATGGTAGCTAATAATCATAACAACAATCACCAAAAGAAAATACAATCTCATAGAGACAAAAATACAACTACCACAACAAGAAAACTGCTAACAATGAAGCAATGATACAATAACGCTGTCAAACAAATTCGATAAACAAAGATAAACACACTTCTTTATGGAAGGGGAGGTGGGAATTAAAAAGAATAATGATTAATAAATAGTAGTAATTACAAAGCCCAAGGGAAAAAACTACAGAAACAGTTAAATCTCTAGAAGATAAAGGCTAAAATCACTTATCTAATGACAGAATACATAGACCTCAAATCACATCTTGATTACTCAAACAGCAGAAGAGGTCTAAGGTAGTCAAGGCACGAGAGGAAATATGGGTAGAGGAAGAGTCACAGTCATGGATCCAAACTCTTGGAAAAAAGCACCAAGGTCACATCCAGTTCGATCAGATAACCCCAACTGTTGAGTCAGATGAAAGACACAACATCGGATTCATTGTTAATGTACTTCCCTGATAAACCCACTACACACAAGTACCTCTTTTTAGGGATTACTAGGAACACCATCTGGTTAAGTGACTTACTCACAAAAACAGTTTGCAATTAGAAATTAAGGGATTCACTCCAAGACTGTAAGACAAATAAAATTAGTAAATCATAAGCTTAATCCTTAAGCACTAAACTGGCAAACACTTGGAAACAATTTTGGCCACAAAGTGGGTGCTGATTAATATGATCACTGTTCTGATTTACTACTAGATGCTTAAAAACATACTTTATTTTCACAGAAAATCCACAGCCTAACTAGTCCAGCCCTGGATCTTGGCAAACAAAGACTTGGCAAAAGTACACAAATCCTGCCCTGAAAATTCAAATGTCAATGTTTCCTGGCAACCTCTAACTGTGTATAAAGTACAGTTGTCTAAGATCTTACCGTAACATTAGATGTCCAACTTTTACCTGTTGCAGTATTCATCACATGTGGGATCTCATGGCAAGGATAGCACAACATCTGGGCAGTATGCCAAAGCCTTTACATCCTCCCAGTGTTGTATGCCAGGAGTATGTTCCCTGCACAGGCATAGGGCATAAAGGTAACATTGACATGCTCAATACTCAGAAGTGAAATTAATCAAAATAAGTAAGGTAACCTCAGGATAAAGATGGTGATGTGCATCCAGAGGGAAAGACGAAGAGGAGAAACAGGGCAAGAAAGGCAAAGACCACCTCGACCAGTAAAGTGTTCTCAACAGAAAAAAAAGAGAGGAAATGGGTGCAGTGGGGAAGGATTGAATCTACTGTTATGGCAATATTTTACACAACTGTACTATGTCCTTCCTTATCACTGCTGCAGTATTCATCACATGTAGGAGATAACCAAAACTACTGTACAGGATGAGAGGAGGAAGGCACAGAGGAACCCTTCAAATACCCATGAAGGATAGCACTGGCAAACCCTGCCCTGATTCTGGAAATGACATCCAACTTATAATGTTTAGTAAAAGTGTGGACAGAGGACCAATTAGAGGCTTCCAGGTTGAATCTAGTATCAATACCCTTGAAGAAAGCTCCAGAAGAGTCTACTGCTCTGGTAGAATGAACTTGGACTGAAGCAGAAAGCTGTTTACCATGAAAGGAATAACAAAAAGAAATGGCCTTAGAAATCCAAGAAGAGATGTTTTGCTTAGAAACTGTCAAGCCCAATTTGCTGGTATGAAAAGAAACAAAAAAGCTGCTCAGGTCTGCAGACAGTCTTTGCCTTATCCAAATATTTCAGCTGTCTATATAAATCCAAAATGTGAAGAACCTTCTCACTAGCAGATTGTGGAGACGGAAAAAAGGAAGGGAGCCGGATAAACTGATTATGGGACAACTCACTGACCACCTTGGGCATAAAAGAAGGATTAGTACACAGAGGCACTGTCTCTCTATGAAAAATCAAAAAGGAAGAACTTGCCATCAGAGCCTGGAGTTCAGAAGCTCTCTTGGCTGAATTAAGGGCTACCAACAAAACAGTCTTCCAGGTGTAACACTGCAAGGAGAAAGAAGCAGGTTCAAAAGGACACAATAAGGTCCTAAGAGGAAGAAATACGTTTTTTGGGGGCCTGAGATGAAGGATGCTTTTAAAGAATTGTTTGACATCAACATGAGAGGGAAATGGGAGGTTCAAGGGCAGACAGGCAGAGATTGCTGACAAGTGAGCTTTAACAAAAGAACATACTATGCCAGCACTGAGCAGTTCATACAAGTAAGAAAGGACCACAGGGACCGCCAAAGAGAAGGGATTCTGGTGACACTTGAGACACTAAACAGAAAATCTCTTCCATTAAGCCATTTAGGATTTTTCTTGGTAATGGGTCTCCTGGCCTCTTGCAGAACCCCAACATATCCTCAGAAAACTGGTGTCTAAACAGGATCAAAACCCTACCACCCAAAGTGTCTAATGAAGAGTGGACAAGTGAGGGTGAATGACAGACCCCTTGCCTTGTGTAAGAAGACCCATCTGGTAAGGTAACTTGTGATGAGTGCTCCTGGGCAGGTGAACGAGAAGGGGGAACCAGTGCTGTGTTGGCCAAAAGGGTGTTCTTCATGATGCTGTGTAGGAACTTGAGCAATAGAGGAAGAGTAGGGGTAAGCATGAAGGAACATTCCCTTTCAAGAAAAGAACATAGTGTACGCTTTCCAAGTCAGAGGACTTGAGAGTCTGGAAGAGAATCAAGGAAGCTGCCTGTTCAGAGGAGAGTCTGGAAGAGAATCAAGGAAGCTGCCTGTTCAGAGGAGAGTCTGGAAGAGAATCAAGGAAGCTGCCTGTTCAGAGGAGAAACAAAAAGATCTACTTGAGGAACATCCCACGAATGTACTACATACAGAAACACCCATCTTTGAAGTATCCATTCAAAAGGTTGTGTCCTAGACCTACCAGAGTCTGTCAGAAGGTTATGTTCTGAAGGGATGTACACCACTCGAAGGGTTCCTCTTTTTTAGTCAACTTGCAAAGAAAATAAAATTTCAACTGTGTTGCTGACCAAGAGCAAAAAAAAATAGATTTTCATTTTTAAGTAACAGTATTATAGACTGTAGCATAAAGTACAGTTGTGTACCTACCATAAATGTAGATGTTCGAGTGTATTCACTGTTGCAGTCATTACAATTGGGTTTATCCTGCTGGCAGGCTACCCGCAGTTGGCCCGAGTTACAAAGTCTAGGTCCAGCATCGGTTGCTGTCACCTCCTCCCTGATGTCAGTGCGCCAGGGGTATAAAAGATGCAGCCAACGCCATTGTCTTCAGTCTTTCTTGCCCCAGATGTCAGGTGCCCCTAAAATGGTAGGCTAAATCATGCCAATAAGCATGCATACAGAAAAAACAACTTTTCCTTCATCTACAAGCAAATACACCACATAGGTTGTATAGAATAGAGAAGTACAGATAAGTCCCAGCAAGGAAAAGGGGATGGTGGGAGGGTAACCTGGACTGCAACAGTGAATACACTCGAACATCTACATTTATTGTAGGTACACAACTGTACTATGCTCATCGTGTTTCACTGTTGCAGTCATTACAATTGGGTTGAATCCCAAAGCTAAGGATGGGAGGCTGGTGCTAAATAGGATTAGGAGAGGCTATCAGGCCCTGCCCTGCAGAACTGCAGTGGCAAAACCTGCCCTGGATTTAGAGTAGAGAGGTAAGTGATAGTGCTTTGTAAAAGTATGCACTGAACTCCAAGTTGCAGCCTCTAAGATGTCTTTGGTTGGTACTCCTCTGAGAAAGGCTGCTGAAGTTGCTGCTGCTCTGGTTGAATGTGGTCTAATACCCTTAGGCACTGATTTGCCATGCTGAGAATAGCAGAAATGAATGCAGTGGCCTATCCACTTTGAAATAGTCTGTTTTGAGATAGGCTTTCCTTGTGATCCTGCAGCATATGCCACTAGAAGTTGTTCAGTCTTTCTGAAAGCTTTGGTTCTGTCCAAGTAGAAGCGCAGCTGCCTGTGAATGTCCAAAGAATGTAGAAGCCTCTCACCCTTATTCTGTGGGTTTGGGTAAAAGGTAGGCAAATGAATTGTTTGGTTAAGGGCCACAGTGGACACTACCTTAGGCATAAATGTAGGGTTTGTCCTCAGAGAAACCCTGTCATGATGGAAAATGATAAAAGGTTCCACAGCCATGAGTGCCTGCAACTCTGAGACTCGTCTAGCGGAGGTTATTGCTAGGAGCAGAGCTGTTTTCCAGGATAAGAATTTTATATCAGCTGCAGAGGTTGGCTCAAACGGAGGCAGTGTGAGTTTTTCCAAGACATAGTTGAGGTCCCATTCAGGTATTGGGGCTCTACTTGGAGGTATTATGTTTTTGGCCCCTCTGAGGTACTGCCTTAGTAATGGATGTGAAAAAATAGGTGGTTCTGTATTGTAATGAGCTGAAATGGCAGAGGCATGAATTTTAATTGATGAAAAGGAAAGGCGTTTATCCAGCATCTCAGTTAAGTATTGCAAAATCTGAGGAATATTTAGAACAATCGTGTTAATACCTTGTGCCTGGTTCCAAGCACAGGATCTCTTCCATTTTTCTGCATAAGATTTTCTGGTGCTAGGCCTCCTGGCCTCCAAAATAACATCCATCACTGCTTTAGAGAGAGGTGTGTTTTGAATGGCTAAATTATCCATCATGCTGCCAGGTTTAAGGTCCTGAGTTGTCTGTGCAGTATCTGTCTTGTTAGGTCAATAAGAGATGAATTTGAGGTAATGTCCAAGCTGGGCATTGAGGCAAGCTCTTTAGGATTGGGTACCAGTGCTGGCGAGGTCAGTCTGGGGCAATCAGTATCATTTTTGGCTTCTCTTGTCTGACCTTGGGAAGGAGAGGCAGAGGAGGAAAGGCATATACTGTTAGATTTTTTCGGCTGAAAGATAGAGCATCCACTTTCCATGCTTGCTTGTGATAAGTCCTTGTGCAGAATCTCTGTAGTTGGCAGTTGTGAGGGGAGGCAAAAAGGTCTATGTCAGGGCATCCCCAGTTCTTTGTTATCATGCTGAAGACTTGTGGATTCAAATTCCACTCGTGGGGATCCATTAGGTTTCTGCTTAGTTCGTCTGCCAGACAATTTATCCTTCCTGGCAGGAATTGTGCTTGCAGATGTACTTGGTAAGTAAACGCTGTGTCCCACAAGTTCATGACTAGTCTGCAGAGGGGGTAGGAATGTGTGGCCCCTGCTTGTTTATGTACCACATGACTGTAGTATTGTCCATCTTTATCAGCAGTTGTCCTGGATGAAGTAGATCCCTGAAGGCTGTCAGGGCACTCTGTACAGCTGGCATCTCTTTTTGATTGATATGCATTTGACTTGTGGACCATGTGCCCTGAATACATCTTCCTGCCATATGGGCCCCCCCAGGCATAATCTGATACATCTGTTGTCAGTGTCTGCCTGGCTGTGGGTATGATGAATGGCTGTCCCGTGTTGAGGTGAGGCTTTTGCCTACCATCGAAACTCCTGTTGCAGGCAGGGAATGAGGGCAATTACTGTTTCCAGGCTGTTGCAATGTTGACTCCAAACACTTTTTAGATAACGCTGAAGTTTCCTCATATGCAGTCTTGCATATGGAATTAGCAGAATGCAGGATGCCATGAAGCCCAAAGCCTGCAGAATTTTTCTTGCAGATAAATGGGTCTTAGTTGCCAACATTTTGAAGTAAGTAGTCAGTTGTCTGTGTTTGTCTGGCGTGAGATAAGCCATCTGGGCAGTTGTATTTAAGCTTGCACCCAGGAATATTATCTCTTGAGAGGGTACGAGTTTTGATTTCTTTTCGTTTACTGTGTACTCTAAATCTGTTAGTAACCTTTTTACATATGCCAGATGCTGTAGTAGAGTGTCCTTTTTTCTACTTGAATAAGGCAATCGTCCAAGTAAGGATATATTTGTATACCTCTTTGGATGCAAAATGCAATCACTGGTGCCAGGCATTTTGTGAAGACCCTGGGCGCAGTAGATAAGCCAAAGAGCAGAGCAGAGAATTGGTAGTGCATTGAGCCAGCTATAAATCTGAGGTATCTTCTGCATGACTGTCTGATTGGGACATGCAGGTATGCCTCTTTTAGGTCTAAAGTCACAAGCCAAGCCTTCTTGCCCAGCATGGGCAGAAGCTGCTGCAGAGTTAACATTTTGAATTTTGGAATATCCAGGAATGTGTTTAGGATAGACCGGTCCAGTATTGGTCTCCAGGCTTTGTCCTTTCTGGGTACCAAGAATAGCCTTGAGTAAAATCCTAGTCCCTGCTGTTGTGGTATTTGTTGAATGGCTCTCATGTCCATGAGAGATGAAACTTGTTTTTGTGCCTCTGCTCATTGATTGCGTGGCAGGTCTGGCATACCGTTTGGCCTTGGGAGGGTATGAAAGTTGAACCTGTAGCCTTGAGATACGATATTTAAGACCCATTTGACCTGGGTGATCATGTGCCAATTTTGTGAAAAAAGTGCTAGTTTTCCCCCCAAAGGAGCTGCCAGAAGATAAGCGCTTGGTGTTGGCAGGGGAAAGGCATTGAAACTGTTTCCTGTATGGCTGTGATTTTTCCTCTCCACTTTTGGAGGTAGAAGCACCCCATTGTTTAGGTCTGTATGAGCCTTGGGGCTGTGATCTGCCACTGGGGCGTCTGTATCTGCCTCTTTGTGGCCTGTATGACACTGGAAAGGACCAATTCTTTGTAGGTCAGTTCCTGCTAAATCTGGGAGGCTGTACCTGTAAGAAATCCTTCACTGTTTGCATAGATTTAGCTTTGTCCTCCATTTTCTTCAACACTTCTGCTTTAACACCAAACAAGTTATCATGTTGTAATGGAGCATCTAATAGTTTTGCTTTAACATGATCAAGCAGATTCTGTTCTTTTAACCAAGCATGCCTCCTAATGACAGAACCTGTAACTGCGGCCCTGAAGGAGGCCTCTAGAGAATCAAAACCACATTGCAAAGTATGCTTTCCCACTTGTTCAGTTGCATGCAATAAATCCTGCATTTCTTTGTTTTCTGTACATTCTGAACTTGTCAACATTTTCTGTTTAAGCAGTGACACAAGATATTGCTGATATTTAAGCATATGAAATTGACAATTTAAAGCTCTTACAGCCAAGGTAGCAGAAGTATAAAGCTTTTTCCCCCATCTGTCCATGGCCCTTGAATCCCTATCAGAGGGGATAGGATTTTTTGCAGTGGGAGCCTTGACCACCTTGGGACCCTGAAAAATAGTTTCTGGGTCAGCAGCAGGGTTTTTGCAAAGAAATGTATGAGAATCCGGAACCCTGTAGTATCTGTCTGGTTTAACAGGAGCTAGTGGTAAAGAGTTGGGAGATAGACCGGACTCTGTAAAAACATCATCTACAATGCCTAAAACAGGAGGAATAGCAAGGGGCCTGTGCTGGGGTAATGAAGTCTCTGAGCCTTTTCTTGGACTCTGAGTAATCCTGGCTCTCCCAATGGAAATGCTCCCTCATAGTTTGCAGGGTCTCCCCAAAAGAATAATCCTCAGGAGGAGAGGCTGAAGGGATAGATTCTTCAGCATCAGAATCCTCATAGTGAGGAAGGGAATATTCATGTTCTGAAGAGGAATCAGAGGAAATGGAAACCTGATCTTAAGATTCATATTCTATCTCTTGCCTAGGCCTCTTATCAGGAGGGGGATGGGAACCCCTGATCAAAGTAATTAGGTCTTCGGCCATTTTAAGCATCTGTTTTTTAGGCATGAAGGCCTGTCCAGGAGAATGCTGTACTTGTTTCTTTGTCTTTAGAGCTGCTTTAGTCTTTGCCTTTGAAGCTGAAGTTGGCTTTACATATAACTGTGTAGGCCTGAAAACACCCTCAGAAGCCGAAGCCAGCTCAGCGGCTCCAGACCCATCTGAGGGAATAGTTTCCGAGTGTCCAATACCTTGAGTTTCCAGCGGCCTAGTTGGCTCCATGTGGGAGTCGGAAGCGGCCTGTGGCTCTGAGGTAGCGGATGTCAGGGGCTGCGAAAGAGCCTCACTGAGAACCGGCGAACCAGCGGCAGGCCTAGCGGAAGCCTCATTGTCGGTTTTGGACCTCGGATGCCTGTCCTTTTCTTTTTCTTTGAGCTTTTTATAAACTACGGTAGTCGGCTGTTCCAATGGCATTATATAATTGAATCTTTGTCCAAAGTAATGAAATGCAAAATCGTACCGACGCTTAATAGTGCGTTGGTTAAATCTAGCACAAAACCGACAACTAGCAACGTCGTGGTCAGGGCCTAGGCAAGGAATACAGTAAGAATGAAAATCCTTATGAGGTATTTGCTTCCCAGAAGAAATACAATTATTAACTTTTTCTGACATCGGTCTGGAGCAAGAAAAAAGTTTCCCCAACGGGGTACTTAGCTTTAATGAAGACTTCGGATCTGAAATTCGAATTTGAAAATCTCAGGAGTCGGCCGACCGGCACTTGCAAACTGCTTTTGCTTTGGGCACCGCACGGCAAGAAAGACTGAAGAAAATGGCGTTGGCTGCATCTTTTATACCCCTGGCGCACTGATGTCAGGGATGAGGTGACAGCAACCGACGCCGGACCTAGACTTTGGAACTCAGCCGACTGTGGGTAGCCTGCCAGCAGGATAACCCAATTGTAATGACTGCAACAGTGAAACACGATGAACATCTTCCTGGTCAAGAATATCCAGCTATGAAACTGGCTCAGTGGCATTCAATTGGGAAGACAGGTTTAATTATAAAATATTTTGGTGTCTCTAAGGCAGGAGACCCAAATTTTACAATTTTTTACCTATACCACAGTACACTTGCTGCTACTTCCAAGTAATTACTAAGGAAAGGCAAGTCACTTGTTACTCAAACATTTTTATAAAGTCTGGTTGAAAAGCAAGCTTATATTAGATATCTATGTGGACATGAACATTGTGACCATTTGATCCTATACTGACATGAAAGAAAGCACTTGTGTCAGCCTGGTGTTCCTAACATCATAGCTCATCGCTACAACACAGAAAGTCTGTGTTCTAGACAGGCAATCAGTAATAGAGAAACATTGAAATGCAGGTTTAATACATTCCTATAACATCTTACTGTAATGAATCATGTCAGTACTTTCATATATTTGACATTCCAACTGCAAAAAAAAGAATAAATACCACTAAAGCCATAGGACATGATGCCAACAATTATAACTTTACAGTTGCTAGATGCTAGAAAGCTACTGTCTTTAAAAGAAGGAAGACTAAGTACCAAACTCTTTGGCCTAATGTGCTTAATATGACTTTAGCAAACTGTTTAGCAGAGTTGGCCACATACTTCTCAACTGTCCAAATTTTTACAGAATGTCCAGATAGTAGCCTCCTATTTTTGGTCTGTCCCTCATAAAATGTGTAGTTTTCTGGCAAACCAGTGCAGACTGTAATTTGTAAATAATAGAAATTTCAGTTTCAGACTTCACATCTTTCAGAAAATGCATTCTAATACAAAAGCAGTTACTCTACTGACTTTCTAAGTTTATAAGACTTGTAATTAAAATTCATCCTTGATTGTGAGTCACTGTCCAGCATTATTTTGGACTTTGTCGTCCAGAGTTCTTGAACTATGAGGCTGTGAAATAACCATATAAAATAAAAAGATGCAGATGAAAATAAATACAACACCTTAAAGAACCAAGTATTTCAAGCACAAACAGTGTCACCCCTTAGCCCAAGAAAATTAAGCTACCTACTCTTTCAAAAAGGACTTTGCCACCATTAGGTGGGACATGCAGTACAAAGAACAAACAGTTCACTGTAAATCAAACACATCCACACAAGAACAATACTTCCACAGCAGAAAACTATACACAAGTACATTGCAGTAGAAATGAAAATTACACTATGAGCAAAACAAGTGTAAAAATGCTTAAGCAATCACATAATTTACCTGACACTGTTAATAACAGACTTCTCCTTTGTTGGGGGCTTGCTTATTGGTCGTTTGGTACTTACGACTTTCCCAGGATGTTGTTCTTTCCCTGCTTTGCTGTATTTGCACTTCTCAAATTTGGGCTTGGCAACACCGTACTTTCTCAATATCTTAGCAAAATTAAATAAAAAGTAAAATTTATCCAACCTGTAATAGCCCATTGATGAGTTAGAACTAAACAAACATATACAGAGGAATTGTTATACCTGAGTGAGCTGATCTTCAAGGACCTTCTTTGGTGGACGGACATTAGTAAAAAATGTATGGAGGAGGTTTCCAGGAGTCTGTGAATTAATCTGTTCTTTACTGAGGTAAATGTCTGATACTTTTACAGATTTTGCTGGGGTCAGACTCAGCATCTGTTCTGAATGCACACAACTTTTAAAAATGTCTGTGAGAACATCTCGAGCTCCAGTAATCAACTTATCACCTACAAAAATAAAAAAATAAAAAAATAAATATTCATCATTAAGATGTTGTCTTTTATTTAAAGTTCCTAGGCTTGAATGTATTAAACAAGAGGCACATAATTTTAAGAAGAAAATGAAACAGGAAGCAAGTGGAGGCAATGTATTTATCTACGACTGCTTTTCTCCTTTGTTCTCTAACAAGAAGAGCAATGAGATATCTAATGTTATTTATTTCTGCTCCATCTCACCACACATTTAAGAAATATATACATCTCCCCAAATGCCACTCATTACATAAATTAATTTCAGCATTTCACATATTTGTCTCTTAAAATAAAGATAATTTTTAATATGAAAGCCTATGTATAAGCAAACTGTCTGCAGATCTAAGATACAGCCATTTGTTTAAAATGTACAGAAATATTTTGTTTACTGTAAGCAAAATTGCTTCTAAGAGCTACTCAGGAAAAAAAAAAAAACACTCAAGCATATGCAGTAAGTCTGGTCACACCCTTGCTATCTCACACGGATTAAGTGCTAACAGGTCCACAATGTAACCATGACTTAAAAGGTGAGGTGGTGGGATAACTAAGGTTCACAAATGTCTCTTATGTGTATCTGCCCCATCGCAGCAGTGATGCATAAACTTTCAGTAATCTGGAAAAAGCTGTAGTTTACTCAGCTAACCAAAACATAAAGTGGAAAAGTCTGCAAAACATATGTTCAGCTTTTCATTTTCTCATTAATGTATCCAACTCTTACTGTCACATTTTAGCAGAAGAACATAACCCTGTCCAAGTTTCCAGATTTTATTTAAAGTGAGTGTTGGAATTTAATGTTTCATTCCTCATACATTATTAGCCTACACCTTCAATTCTTCATCAGGCCCTTTGTGAGCATGCTTAAGGAGTACCTTTAGGCAGACAGGATTCTTGAAATAAGATCGTTGTTCACAAAAGCAACACGGGCTACAATGGCAGCCCACCCCAAGCACAAAGCATAGAAAAATAAAAATAACATCAGAAAGAAAAAGGTTTAACAGAGGGGGACTTAATTCCCCCACCCCACCCCAAGCAACCTGTACTCTAAAATATACTAGAAGGCCACTCTACCTCTGGGTATGGAGAAAGCTAGAAATGAAAACTATATTTCTGAAACCAAACAAGTAAAATACTGGTCAAGGGATTCCGTGAAAACCAGTAACCTCTCAGAAAGAACCCCTATAGAGCAAAAGTCAACTTAAAGGACAAATCCATAGAAATGGAAAGTCTGTTAATAAAACAAAACTTTAATGGCTGAAGAACCAGGGGTTCTTTCTGAGAGTTACTATTTCTGAAACCTGTAAATCACTAAAAAAATAGTTGCAATTCTAGCTTCACAAAGACAATGTCTAAAATAATGACACACACCTGGCTAAACACACTAACCCCAAATGTGGATCTCCTGCATAAACAGTGTCCATCACAGTCTCTGCAGCAAAGAAGTACAATACCTCAGGTGCTCATACACCCAGACAACAACCTTGCTTGCCATTGTCTTCTTCAGTTTATTAAGCTACTATATTTCTGGAAGCCAAACCTACACAGTACTACAACAGTCAGACAGGAGGAGAAATCACTAACGCACGTATCACCAAAGGTATATTTTTCCAAAATATCAATGGTGTGTTCCTAAACAAATTCTGACAAAATTCTGAGCTTTGCACATACCTAACACTCATGCACTGCAAAATAAATCTGCAAGCCTCATGAATTTTAGACATTCATTAGTACCACAGTAGTAAAATTTAAAATCTATTTTGCCAAAGGATTTCTGTAACTGCTATAAATAAATGCAATCTGAGGGTCATGCTGCTCAGTTCTAGAAGTCTAAATCTCAAGATGCACTCACTCAAAGTACTCCTTAAAATGGAGAATGTCGACATTTGTGCCTTAACAGAGACTTGGTTCAAGGCAGCTGAAAGCACCCCCGCGCTAAAAGGTTATAATTCGTTCCACACCTTTTGGCCCAAAAATTCGGACCGAAACTCCAAAGGCGGTGGTGTCTCCATATTCATAAAGGATATACACACCTCCAGACTGGTAGCCCAACATAATGCTACAGACATACTCTAGGTGCAACTAACATTGCATGTTCCTAAGCACCCTGGAGAATATTAGGGTCTAACCCAACACCCTCATACTTGGCGATTTTAACTACCCCTCCATTGACTGGGAAAATTACTCATGTACCAATACACCTGTCCAACATTTCCTAGAATTCATTAATTCCAATGCCCTGCACCAGCACATTCTTACCCCCAACTAGAGGAAGCAACATCCTTGACCTGGTTATCACCAACATGGTCGACTGTTGCTTCGCACCAATAGTCAACTCCACCCTGGTTAGATCTGACCACAAACTATGCAAAAACAAAATAGCCAGCACCAAGGTGTAAAAAAGTATATAACATTTAATATAAAGTTATCACAAACAGACCAGTTTTAACACTGAGGAAGGCTTGAAATTCATGCCGAAACCAGTCTGTTTGTGATAACTTTATATTAAAAGTTATATCTTTTTTACACCTTGATGCTGGCTATTTTGTTTTTGCATTACTGTCCCTAAGCCGTGCACTGCTGAACTTGCAGGGGAACATTCTGGACTGCCCTGACCACAAACTAATCACCATGGGTATCCACATCCCACCCACACCCCCCGCAAAGGTAACCACCGTGAAAAACTTCTCCAAAGCTAACTTTTGACTCCTAAAAACAGAGGTAGCAAACTTCACAACACCCATGCAGATGGAGAATGGGTGCATGACTGCAGAGTCACACACCAATACTCTGTACAAACACGCACACAAATGCATGGAACTGGCCATACCCAACAGAACCAAGATGCGCTCCTCCAAAAAAGGAAGCCAATTTGGTGGTTCCCTGTCATAAACAAGCTCTACAACAGAAGACAGAAACTGTTGCTGAAAAAGGTGAAGTCCCAAGATTGGAAAAACTCCCTTCTCAGCCTCAACAAAAAGTTGAGGTCCCTCATTAAATCCTCTAAAGCTAGCTGTGAAAACTAGATTGCAGCAGATACTAAAGATAATCAAAAGGCCTTCTATGGTTATGTCAAGAATCTCCATGGCAATACCCAGGTTTGCTCCGAGCTACTGTACAACGGTACCTCTTATACCGAGCCAACAGATACTGCTAATATACTGGCCGACAGATTACCCCCCCCCCCCTCGCCAAAGGACCTATTCACAATACCAATAGAATTCCAGGTACCCAGTATTACTGCTGCACAGGTTAAAACTGCACTGTCCAAGACCAAAAAAACAGCTTCCATGGGACCCGACAATATCCCTGGCTGTGTTCTATATGAACTACAAAATGAACTAGCACCACACCTATGTGGCCTGTTCAATCATAGCCTCACCTCAGGCATTGTCCCTGCCAAATGGCGCACTGCTACAGTCATCCCTCTCCATAAAGGGGGAGCAACTACAGACCCTGGGAACTATCGCCCCATTAGCCTGACGAGTTTGATATGCAAGGCTATGGAGCGCATCATCATGGACCTAATAAATAAGGATATAGGGAATCTTCAAACTTTGGATCCCATGCAATTTGGCTTTGTGAAGGGTAGATCATGCCTACTCAACCTGGTTGACTTCTTCCAGTCAGTCACCAGAGCTGTGTATGAGGGTAAGCAGTTCATACAGCCTACCTCAATCTGGCCAAAGCCTTCGATACCATTCCCCACTCAGGAATCATAGACAGACTCACTAAACTAGGCATCAACTCCTGTATCACTAGGTGGGTGGAATACTGGCTCACAGATAGAACCCACAGTGTTAAAGTAGCAGACTCCAAGTCAGACTCCTGACCAGTCACGAGTGAGTCCCACAGGGATTGGTCCTGGGTCCCCTCCTGTCTGGCATCTACTTCTCTGAAGTCCAGGCCAACACAAAGGGTCTCTGGCTAACCAAGTTTGCAGATGATTGCAAGCTGGGAGCCATTATTTAACTCCCCAAGTGATGCAGACATCCTACAAAAAGGCCTCGCCAAGACCAATGCTTGGTGCCAAAACCATGGATTTAAACTCAATGCCAAAAAATGCACAGTCATCCCCTTTGGAAAAAAACCTTGATGCCCATGAATTACCACATCAATGGAAATCCACTGAACACTGACAGCGTCATAAGAGATCTAGGAACACAGGTTGATAGCAACCTCTCCTTTGATCACCACATAGCTACTGCAGTCAAAAAGTCCTTCTACATATCGCATCTCATTACTAAGGGTTTCACATCCACGAAGAAGGAAGTCATTGTTCCTCTCTACTCCTCCCTCATAAGACCGATCATTGAGTACAATGCCCCATTTGGCATGTACCTCACCAGACACCTGCAACAACTGGAGAGACCACAAAAGTACCTCACAAAGAGGATACTGGGCCTTAAACACATGTCCTATACAGACATACTCAAAAAACTCCAGTTATTCTCTGTCTCATATCGCCTACTTAGAGGTGATCTCTGCTTGACTTACAAAGCCATGTCTGACCCAACCCTGTTTGATGTGCTACACCCAAAGAAATCCCAATCCCTCCACATCACACGCTCCAGAGACCTCAACCTTATTACTTCAATTAACAAAACATGCTGGAGGGACAGGTTCTTAACCCAGAGACTGCCCATGCTCTGGAACAGACTTCCGATACACATCAAGCAGAGCACCTCACTAGCCTTCTTCAACAGAAATCTTGACGAGTGGATGGGAAACAGAAAATTCACCCCAGGGATCACTCCAGTGGCTCTGCTCGATAGAGGCACTGGAAACTAACGTCGGGCAGCACAATGCCAGGACAAGCCTATGGACCAGGCTTGTAAAGGCCCTAGGGCCATTAGCCTAGTACTTGCTTATGAACCTATGAGAAGAACGTAGTACACAGAGATTATGATCAAGTCTCAGAGTGTTAATGTGCATTCAAGAAATTATGTCAATAAACTAACTCTGATAGTGAACAGGGCAAGTCAAAGGGTATCTGCGGCCTACAGACAGCAATGTAAACTACAGTCTTCACTATGTAGTACCTTAAAACTCCTGCACTGGAGACCCATGCATTTATGCAAATGACCACTTAAGGACATGACAGTGTTTCAATTACATGATTTCTGAATGCCCAAGAATTTTTACTTTTGTCTAGTAGTACATTCAGACCAATAAAGCCAAACCCCACTAGGTGTAGACATGCCGTGTTCTGCCCTTTTCCTGAGGTCATCAGTGTAGCATAAATAGATTGTTTGGACATACTTTGGAAACAGAAAGAGCACAAAGTAAGCCTAATGTCCAAAAACATTCCAAATAGCATGTTTTTATGGACATTGGGTTTATTTTAAAATGCTAACCTAGTTCTGAAAACATCATTCAGTTTATAATACCTCTCAAACCTTCAAGGATGACCAAGTTGTGTCTGTGCAAATGTTACCCAAGGCTGCCTTACACAAAAAAATCACTGTTAAAAGCAGCCACAGCCCTTTTGAAGGGGCCCAGCAAACTTCTAGTCAAAATGAACTTCCCTTCAGGTCTCCTCTGAAAATAGGCAACAACTTAGTGGGACTAACTTGATCAATACAACATTAGTGAATAAATAAATTAATAAAATGTAGCCTGAATGTGCGCCAGGAGACTGGTGTTCAATTAGCACACCAAAACTGGCGGAGCTAAGCAGGGAAAATGACAGCAGGTAACTGGTAGCAAACGTAGACACTGCAATTTTGCCAGTGCAGACTGGGGTAACCACAATCTGTACTCTGGGAAAGGTGAGCAGGGCTACTTGCTGGTGACATTCTTGGTGAAATTAAGGAAGGACCAGTGCGAAAATCTCATTTCACATATCTTTTCCATGCATAAGTGTGTATGCACAGGGACATAAGTTTATAACAGAAAAGCCTGGACCATCCCTGAGAGATGCCTCAGTAAATGGCCCTTCTCAGTTAGTTCTTGACCCAGTGATGGGGAATGAGTGGATTAGTAGACACAGAGAGCCTGATGGTCAGCAGGCAGTGGAGGCAAGCAATAAATTAATAAAATATAACCTTCTGCCTAACAATGGAATCTTGAAAGGCTCATTAAGATTCACCCTGGTAATGACCCGAGACATAAATGATGGGTTATTCCTTTAAGAGACACTTCTCCCAGAGTAAAAATGGGAAGACAGGGTGCAAAATATTGCCAGCAAGTCAGAAAATAATTCTAGCTGACATCACAGCTACTAAGAAAAGGAATGTCATGCTACAAACTATAAATCTGCAGTGGCAGTCATGTTGCATACAGGAAGGGTTAAATAAAGATCCCATGGGGTAAATGGTTCCCTAATCAGAACACACAAGTGCAATTCACACACACAAGTCTACCTTGTAAACTTAGTGAGAAGCCAAGGAAGACAAATCCTTTCCAGCATGAAAACTAGTGATAGCAGAAATGTGCACCTTAAATGTGCAACAGCTGAGTAACAAGTCAAAAAATTCTGACAAATACTGAAGCACCTCATAAACAGATGCAGAGTATGGGTCAAAGTTACGCTATATATTCCATAAGGAAAATCTCTTCCACTGTTCTTGCATGGAGAATTTCTAAGATGATGACACAATGCTCAAAACTTTGTGTGACAATCCATTTCACTACCTAGGAGTGAACTGAAGAAGCCAAGCTGACAGTGTCAGAGCTCAAAGTTTCAGATGCACCTTGGCTAATGGATAACAGATTTTTACTCAGAGGTGGCCGGAGATGAGGTTCCATCTGAAACAACAAAAGCAGTGCGAAAAAATAGTTGTGCAAAATCTTACCATAATCATCAATGTCCTTCTCTACCATGCTGCAGTATTCATAACCTTTTGTGTTAGCCTCCACCTAGTGACCCGAACATCCGGCCAGTATACAAAAGCTTTAGTCACTGCAAGGTACATTGGACGTCTGACACTGGCTGTAGGGTGCATGGACCATAAAAGTGACGTCTGCACGTACCTTCCTCAGAAATGATTGCCCCAGTCTGACCTCAGTCCCAGGACAGCTGCGCAAGTCCTGAGTCTTCCAGCAAAGCTTATTCAGGGGGTAGGAGGGTGGAACAGAATACTGCAACACCAAAGAAGATATCTATGGTTGTGGTAATATTTTACACAACTATAATATGTCCTTCTATTCTCATGTTGCAGTATTCATAACCTTTTGGGTGAGTGCCATAGCTCAAAGGGAAGAAGAAGAAGGGGGTGATTTGGAACTATTCTTCAAAAATCCTTGCAGGATTGCCCTAGCAATACCTGCTCTAGATCTGGAGATGTGGTCCAGTTTGTAGTGTTTGGTGAAGGTGTAGACAGATGTTGAAGTAGCTTTTTCTAGAATAGAAGCAGTGTACAGCCCTTTGAAGAAGGCTCCAGATGAGGCCATGGCTCTAGTACAATGGGCTTTAATCTTATTATCCAGGTGTTTGCCATGGTAGGTGTAATAGAAGGAGATGGCTTTGGAAATCTGGGCAGAAATGGTCTGCTTTGTCACCGCTTTCCCCAGAGCCCTAGGGTGAAAGGAGACAAACAGTTGCTCTGATCTCCTAAGGGTTTTGGTCTTGTCTAGGTAGAATATAAATTGTCTAGGGAATGCAGGACTCTCACTGCCACTCTGGGGTTGTGGAAAAAAGGTGGGGAGGTGGATACATTGGTTCAGGGACAACTCATTGATCACCTTGGGCATGAAGGATGGGTTAGTCCATAGGGTTAACCTATTGTTGTGGAAGATTAAAAAGGGTGGACTGACCATAACAGTCTGGAGCTCTGGCACTCTCCTAGCCGATGTCAGGGCCACCACAAGCACAGTTTTCCAAGTGCAGTATTTTAGAGAAGCTGTAGCCACTGGCTCAAGTGGAGTTCTCTAACACATAATTCAGGTCCCAAGGTGGTGGAACTGGCTTCCTGGGGGGCCATGAGATGTAGTACTCCCTTCAGGAATAACTTCACTTAAAGTCTGGAAGCAAGTGGAGGGTCAAGAGGAAGACAAGCTGAAATAGCAGGAAGGTGGACCTTAAAAGAAAAATATGCCAACCCTGCCTGCAACAATTCACACAGACAGGACAGCACTAAGGGGACTTTCTCCTTGAAATGGGTCTAGCTGTCTTTTAAGACACCAAATAGTGAACCTTTTCCATTTAGACAGATAAGATCTCCTAGTATTGGGTTTCCTGGCTTCCTGCACGATATTAAGCACGTCCTTAGTGTAAAGGTGTCTGAAAGGGATCAAAACCCTATCACACACAGGGTTAGGTTCAGAGATTCCAAGTGGGGTGGATAAGGGATCTCTTGTCCTGTGTAAGCAGGTCCACTCTGTGAGGTAACTTGTGATGATTGCCCCTGGTTAAATGCAGGAGGAGGGTGAACCAAAGCTGTCTTGGCCAAAAGGGAGTCCCCAACAAGACTTTTGGTTTGTCCTGCTGAATTTTCAGTAGGACTTTTGTAAGAGTGAGAAGGAGGGAATGCGTAGAGAAACTTCCCCTTCCATGAGACAGAGAAGGCATCCGTCAACCTCGCTAGAGGGCTGGGTGTCCTGGTACAAAATTGAAGATGTCTGTTCATAGGGGTTTCAAACAGATCTACTTGTGGTGTACCCTATCTGTGGACTATGTCCAGAAACACATCTCTGTGTAACATACATTCGTGGGATGGTGACATGGACCTGCTCAAGGTGTCTGCCTGAGTGTTATGAGCTGAGGGAATGTAGACCACATGCAGAGTGACTCCATGCTGGACTGCCAATTGCCAGGCCTGGAGTACAAGTCTGCACAGCAAGTAAGATCTCGTTCTCTCCTGTTTGTTCACATACCAAAGAACAGTAGTGTTGTCTGTGGACAATTTCAGGTGCCCTTGCTTCAGATTGTTTTAGAAGGTCCTCAGTGCAAAGATAAGGGCCCTCATCTCTTTGATGTTGATGTGCTCCCTCTTGAAGGGTCTTGTCCATGTGCCTTACACCTTCAAGTTGCCCATAGTAGCCCCCCAACCCACGTCTGAAGCATCTATTTACTTTTCCTGGACTGGAGTGAGGGGTTTTAAGGGTAGTCCTGGGTTGAGGGAGACTTGATACTTCCACCAAAGGCATGGTAGGAAGGGAATGGAATGGGCCAAGGGGTGCGAGTGTTGGGTCCATGTGGACCTCAGGTACCACTGAAGTTTTATCATGTGGAGTCTTGCGAGTGGTAACATGGGGATAGTAGAGGCCATATGCCCCAGGAGTCTGAGATACTCTCTTGCTGTCACAGCAGGGGCGTTGAGGACAGACAGCTGGAATTCCTTCAGGCTTTCCACCTTTTGGGGTGGGAGGATTGCCCTCATAACATCCTTCCTGATTCTGCAGCCTAGGAAAATTTGGTCCAGGAAGGTTTTAGGTTGAATTTGGGGAAATTGATGGTGAAACCCAGGGACTGCAGGACACCAATTACTGTCTGGAGATGGCTCTGTAGAGAACTGTAACAATATGCCTGGATGAAGAGGTCATCTAGGCATGTGAAAATGTGTATCCCTTGGACCATGCAACAGACTACGACTGGAGCCAGACACTTGGTGAATACCCTTGGAGCAATAGATAGTCCAAAGGGTATAGCAGAGAACTGAAAATGAGAGGAACCCACAGAGCAGTGTAAATATTTACTGCATTTGGGCCTTATGGGGATATGTATTTTTGATGTCCAAGGTGGCCAGAAAGGCATGGGGTATTAACAGTGGGAACAGAGTCTGGAGTGTAAGCATGCAGAAAATGGGTACTTGAAGAAAAAGGCTGAGGTGGGATAGATCCAGGATGGGTCTCCATGGGCCGTCTTTTCTTGGGACCAGGTAAAGTCTTGAGTAAAAGCCCCTTCCCTTTACTGATGGAGGGACTGGTTGAATAGTCCCTTGGGAAAGGAGGTTTTCCATGACTGTTTGGAATAGGGGTAGCTTGCCCTTTACTGGCTGTGGAATACCTGTTAAGGAGGGGGGGGATGATCTAAGTCACGAAATAACTATTTTCTATGATGGAGAAGACTCAATTGTCTTAGATATGCTTTTCCAGATGGGAAGACAGTGAGACAGCCCCTGGGGATAGGGGGTACAGAGTCTGGAGGGGGTGGAGGAGAAGGAAGGTAGTCCACACAGTACCTGCCTAGTCCTGAAACTGAGGTTTCTGGGTTGTAGTCTGAGCAGGCCTGGAAGGAGTATCCATTTGTAAAAGTTCATAATACCTCTTTTGGACTTTTGTCATTTCAGTAGAGTCCCATTTGAAAAATTAAGTTAGTTCTTGACCCAATAATGGGGAAGGAGTAGATCAGTAGACAGAGAGAGCCTGATGGTCACAGGCAGTGGAGGCAAGCAACAAAACTAAATAAATGAATAAAATATAACTTTCTGCCTATCAATGGAATTTTGAAAGACTCATTAAAATTCACCCTGGTAAGAACCTGAGACACAAATGATGGGTTATTCCTTTAAGAGACTCGTCTCCCAGAGAACACAGCTACTAAGAAAAGGAATGTCATGCTACAAACTTTAAATCTGCAATGGCAGCCATTTTTCATGGAGGACGGGTTAAATAAAGATCCCATGGGGGAACATGTTCCCTAATCAGAAACCACAAGTGCAATTCACACACTTAAGTCTACCTTGCAGACTTAAAGAGAAGCAAAGAAAGACAAATTCTTTCCAGCATGTAAACTAGTGATGGTAGAAATGGGCACCTTAAATGAGGAACAGCAGAGTAGCAAGTTATAAAATTCTGACAAATACTGAAGCACCTTATAAACGGATGCTGAGTATGGTCAAAGTATGCTATATAATCCATAATGAAAATCTCTTCCACTGTTCCTGCATGGAGGATTTCCAAGATGATGACATAATGCTCACCACTTTGTGTGACAATCCATTTCACTAGCTAGACATGAACTGAAGAAGCCAATCTGACAGTGTCAAAGTTCAAAAGTTCAGATGCACCTTGGCTAATGGATAACAGATTTTAGCTCAGAGGTAGCCTGAGATGAGGCTCCATCTAAAACATCAAACGCAGTGGGAACCACATTTACCTGTGGCAAAATCAAGCAAATGAGACAACTATGGCCATGTAAAGCCTAGCCTTCTGTACAAGCATCATCAGAGAATACACAAGAAAAGCCTGAAGCAATTCTCAAGGCCAGTCCAAGATCAATGATTCTCTGCTTTGTGTGCTGGACAGAAGGATGAAGGATAAAAATATCTCCAGCACTTGGTGGATTGAGACTACCCATACCAGACTCTCAATGTCTTTTGACACAGCTAGTAGGACCATGTTCTACCCTGTTTGTGAGGTACCAGGTTACATAAATAATGGTTCAAAGTCCCAGAAACATTAGAAGAATTAGTGCAGGCTATTTGCAAGGACTCAATGACACAAGAAGGAACAGTGTTCAGACTCACAGAGGTGCTCCCAGTAGGAGTAGGTGCACATCAGTGTTCAAATCTTTACAAAATTATCACTTTCAGCCTTTATTCATAACACTGTTTTAGCCTCATGTTAAGACAACAGTTAAAAACATTTCTGTCATGCCCTTAACTTCTTTTTTTTTAATACCAATGCCTTGCAGAGATCCATACACTACACATGTCCACTCAAATACATAAACCATCCACATAAGCTACAAAAGTAAGATATAGTAATTACACTGAAAACCTAGCTTTTACATTTTTCATCATAATTCATCTACACTTAAAAGGGAAAAGGCCATAAATTCTCAAACCCTTCCCTTCTATAAAAAGTACCCCTTCTAAAAGTATTCATTACAAAACAAACTTACCTGCAATAAATGTCCACATATACCTCATATGGCAAAACATCATAGGCTTAAATTTATTCACTTCAACTGTCCCCCTTAAAAAGGCTTGCAATAGCTATGCTGGTGTACAATAATAAAATCATGACTACACCCAGGCAATCAAAGTTGGATTAGCAGTTCAGCTGCCTGATGGAGAAGGCAGGAGTGCAGGTGAAAAAGCTGTGTCCTCCGCCCCTCTCAGGGGAGAGGCATGGGATGCATGTTCAAGGTACACACAGTGGCAGGAGAAACATGCACAATGTACTTCAACTGGAAGGCAGGGTCATTTGCATGTTTATGTCACATGCAAATGTGTGAGTGACGGTCCTGTGGTATGCCCATAACATGTCCTCCAAGAAGAATGTCCACTGGGCATGCACAGGGTATTAGACACACACCTAGAAAATCCCATGGTGACTGCTTTAATGCTTGCTACCTATCAGTTAGCTCTCGCCCTGGCAGGGGAGTCAACAGGACAAAGACAGAAAAAGGGGGGGGTCTATTTTATCAATGTTTAACAGGTTTCGCAAACCTTAAACCTGAACAGTAACCCTACACACATAAACTTTGTAAAAAAAAAAAAGTAATTTACCAGTATCTCACTAACTTTAGTTTATCTGTCTTTAATCCATCTATCCATGCTTACAAGTCAACCCAGACTCCTACAGCAACCTAAACAGCTACTATAATCCATGGAGTTTACTAGGCAAAGGGAGAAAATGGAAGCTGATTACCACCAGGTCTTTCTTCCTTATCATTCACACATTCACACACATGTACGGAAAATTTTGAAGTTCCCACTCTACCTACCATATATCTCGGGAATGTGGGGAGAAACCAGGAGAAAATCCACTCAAACACATGAAGGACCAGCAGAAGGCTTCCCCAGCAGATAAATGAAACAGAGATCTAACTTCCCGATATGAGATGACAATGCTACCCAGTGCACCACTGTGCCGCTCATCTGTCTTTACTGTTTTATACTAACTGACCATTTTCATGTCTTAATGCATGCAATTATTATACTTGCCTCTTTCCCTTCTTCAGTACCAGTGTTATATGTATTCCCTTTTTGTACCAAACATCTGTTGCCTCTTCACAGTCCATGTGTAGCTCAGATTTCCAAATTCCCTCTTCTTTATTCTTCAGTTTCACCCCTTATTTCCTTTAATTGTTATGATTTTTATCTAATCTTCATCTGACATTCATAATTTTCTTTTTTCCCTACATAAATCCCAAACCTCTCAAATGTATTTTTTTTTTTTTACCATAAATAGTTTTCATACAGTTTTTGAACTATTTTCTTTTCATCAATGAACAAAAAGTCCTCTTTATCTACATCTAACCAAAAACTTGCACTATATTTCCACAAACAGTTATGACTTGTTTTTCCTTAGCTGGCTACACCAATACAATGCGTACCTATGGTTAGACAACACATTTGTAGTAGTTCACTCTCAGATGATATTTAGAAATTACTATATGGTCAAAAGCCATGCTTAAAGGCCTCCTATCACAGGTTATTTTCTTCATTCTTTTAAACTGCCCTCAAGTTTTGCCTTTTTAATGAAATAAATTAAGCTATTTTCATCACATTAATCTCTTTCTTCTTACTAAGTCACAGTTTATTAATTTATTTGAATTTGTTAACTAGGATAGAGCACTGATCACAACTTATCTTCCAGTCTGGGTAAAGCAGGAAAATACAATGAGAAAAAGGAACACAAAAGGAGGAAAAAGACAGCATAAAGACAGAAACGGACTGTAGGTGATACAGCAGACAGACTACAACTGAAATGCAATTGTCAGGGCTATGAACGGTTATGTTTTAGGATTTGAGCAGTGGAGGGATGGTAAGTAGTTTGAGACTGAGATGTAGAAACAGTTGGGTAATGTTACTGGACAGATGACATTAGTACTTAGCTGTCAGTTTAAGGTGAGCCTTAAGTTCAGGATGGAACTGTGAACAGGAAGTTGACCCTTAACAATGGGAAGGGGGAGATTCTGACAGTTTAGGACCAAGAATTAAAAAATTAAAGTTACATACTTACCATAACTAGGCAACAGTGTTGTCCATTTTCATTCTTCCTAAAAATATGGGTTACGGATCTGACTCAGCCGCCGCATACTACAGACTTCGGCTCCAACTCTTGAGCTCCTCCCTCTACACATAATGCTCTAGTCCAATACCTCAGATCGAGTTTGCTGCCAAAAAGATCTCAATATATAATAGAAGAGAAGAAAAGAAAATTAAAGCAGGGCTCAAACCCACAACTATAGGTTCCAAAAGAAAAATCCATCAGGTCACTCCAGAAGATGACAGGAAGGAAAAAGGAGGGAGGGGAGTTGACGAAGAGTGAAAATGGACAACACAGATGCCTAGCAATGGTAAGTACAAAACTTTAATATTTGATGTCGTCCTTTTCATTCTTCCTCAACATACGAGACAGAGTCCCCAGCTAAATAAATCTTGGGTGGCCCTCATGGAAGGATGTTCTGAGAACTGCTGAGCCAAAGGCAGCTTTGCTTCTGGAAATTTAGTCCAAATTGTAATGACTAATAGAAGTATGAGCATTACATCATGTGGCTGCTGCACAAATACCATAAATGGAAGTTCTAGACCAGAAGGCAGACATGGTGGCCATGGATCTAGCAGAATGGGCCTTAGGTGGTTTAGGTAGGGAAAAGCCTTGCTGAGAATAAATCCAGGAAATGCAATTAGTTATCCATTTGGCCAGTGTAACATTAGAAAATGGAGAACCCAGTGGATTTGATGAAAAGGAGACAAACAAATGGTCTGCTTTTCTGATCTCTTTAGTTCTGTATAAATAGAAATATAATTGTCTATACACATCCAAAAGATGTAGCATGTATTCTCCTTTGTTTAAAAATTTTGGAAAGAAGACTGGTAGATTAATGGTTTAAATTATATTTGATTCTGAAGCCACTTTTGGTAGGAAAGAAGGATTGGTTCATAATCTTTATGGAAAACAATGTATTGGGGCTTTTGATGAAAGAGCCTGAGTTCAGAAATCCTTTTAGCAGAAGTAATAGCAACTAAAAAGGCTACTTTCCAACACAGAAATTTTAAGTCGGATTTTGCTGAAGGTTTAAAGGGTTGTTGAATTAAACCTACTAGTACTAATGTCAAATCCCAGGAAGGTGAAGAATCTTTCACTGGAGGTCTGAGCAGAAAGGTACCTTCAAGGAAGGCCTTACATAATTTGGAAGTAACCAGGCAAGAAGCACTGTCTCTTGAGTGAAAGTTTTATATGGCTGCCAAATATATTTTGATTGTAGAAAAACTAGCAACTACTTTAAAAAGAGAAGCTAAAAACTCTAAGGCTGAAAAAACAGGAGCAGTACAAGGATTAACAACATTTTCAAGGCCCAAATTAAAAATCGTTTCCATTTAATCTTATAAATCATCTTACTGGAATCTTTTTGTGATGACAAAAGACTGTTATGAACTGGGGAAGAGAGCCTAGGCTGTCTAGCTATCAGCGGAATTAAAGAAATTATTAGTTATGTACTTACCATAACTTGGCATGTGTGTTGTCCTCTTCTCATTCTGCTCACTGATGAGTTATGGACCCGATTTTTGGATCCGACTCGACCGCCTTCTACAGACTTCAGCTTCCAGGCTCGAGCTTCTCCTTTACCCACAATCCTCTGCCCCCAGTTCAACCTCCTTACATTGAGTTTGCTGCCCCCTTATAGAAAGAAGACAGAAGAAAAAGGAACCAAGGGCTCAACAAAGAAGGGAGGTTCCAACAAAAGCTTTTCCAGATCTTCTAGAACCAAAGTGTTTTTGGGGGGGATGGCTGGGCGGGAAGGTGAAGCAGAATGAGAAGAAGACAACATAGATACCAAGTTATGTTAAGTACATAACTAATAAATCTGAATTTGTCCTCATTCTGCTTCACTGATGGGCCACAACCCCCAGCTACATGATTTCCTGGGTGACCTCAAGGAAGAATAATGCCAGAGCACCGAGGAGACAAAGGACGTTCTGCTCCTAGGAACCATGTCCAACTTATAATGGGTCACAAAGGTATGAGAGTTGGACCAGGACCAGACAGCTGCAGCACAAATATCATCAATAGGAATTCTTGATGAAAAGGCCAAGAGACATTGCTATGGATCTTGTTGATTGAACTTTTGGAGGACTAGGCCAACTGCAAACCATTTTTTTCATAAACAAAAGATATGCAAATTGTTATCCACTTGCTATTGTCACTTTTGAAAGTGCTTGACCTTCATGACTAGATAAAAAGAGACAAAAAATTGCAATGATTTCCTGAATTGTTTTGCCTTATGAAGGCAGAAATATAACTGTCTGTGAACATCCAAGGGATGTAACATCTATTCTCCTTTGTTAGAATAGCTAGGAAAGAACACTGGTAACTGAATGCACTGATTTATATTCGATTCTGTAGCTACTTTTGGCATGAATGAAGGAAAAGTACGGAGGGAAACACTATCCTTGTGAAAAATAATATAATGAGGTTTGGACAAAAGTGCCTCCAGTTCAGAAACTCTTTGCTGAAGTAATAGCGACGAGTAAAGCAGACTTCCAGGATAAATATTTCAAGTCACAATCATTAGCTGGTTCAAAAGATCTTTGGATCAAAGCTTGCAGGATGATGAGAGACAGATCCCATGTAGGAGTCGGGTCCTTGACTGGAGGTCTAAGAAGAAAAATACTATTCTTAACGGCTTTACATAAACTGGCTGAAGCAATAGATGCCGAAGGTAATCCCGAATGGAAATTGAATATGGCTGCTAACTGGTGCTTAATGGTTGCAAAACTAAAAACGCTTTAAATAGACCCCAGAAAGTTAAGGAAACAAGTGCTGAAAATGGATCAGTGTGATTATTAGTAGCACAAATAGAAAATCTTTTCCACTTGCTTTTATATACTTTCTTTGTGGAAGATTTCTGAGGAGCTAGAATGATAGCTTTGACTGGCGAGGAAACCTGGACCCCTGGCAATCATGGGAACTGGAAAAGCCATGTGGTTAACATGAGTAAGGGGAGATTCAGCTGGCATCCTAGCCTAGGATGAGTGATAAGGTCTGGCTTGGGTTCCAATATCGATGGAGGGATATTTGAGGTGGGACCAGATGAAGGGGATCTAAATCTGATGAGGCCAGAAAGGAGTAACGAGGATCACTGTGCTCTAACTTTTTGACTTTCTGAAGAAATTTTGGGATCAGTGGAAGAAGAGGGTAAGCATAAAGGAGAGTGGGGGCCAGTCATAGACTAGACCACCTCTTGGGGAACTCCCTGAAGGAGGGATCAGAGCAAAATAACTGCTGCACTTGTTGTAAGGGGATGCAAACAGATTTCAGCAGGGGAGACCCCAACAGTTGAATATCTTGCTCGCTACGGACTGATTGAGGGCTCACTTGTGGGGCTTCAGAATGGACCTGCTGAGCCTGTGAGCCAATACACTGGATTTCTCTGATACATGTGTTGCAAACAGAAAGCAGTCTGAAGAGATCGCACATTCCCAAATCCTCATGGCCTCTCTGCACAGTGGGTATGAATGGGCTCCTCCTTGCTTGTTGATATACCAGACGACTGACATGTTGTCGGTGTGAATCGCAATGGTCCCCAGAGGGAGAGCCTCCTGAAAGGCTTGCAATGATAAGAGGGCAGCTCTCATCTCTAGGACAATGACATGCAATCTGGTCTCTATGTGAATCCATGTGCCTTGGTCCACCTTCCCATTACAATGTCCCACACCATAGGTAGGAAGAGTTTTTGGTCACTGCGGTTATTGGGGCGGGGAAGGATGAAAGGTCTGCTGACTGTCAGGTCCGAGTGAATACACCACTCTATATGAGTTTTGCAAATGTTGGTCAGCCTGATAGGAACACACAGAGACTGATGTAGAACTGACCATTGAACAGTGTCCATTATAGAATGCGTATATAGTACCTGGCTAGATGTACCAATGTTATAGCAGCTGACAAAGACCCAAGGGTCTGTAGAATCAGTCTGGCAGAAGGACAGGGATGGGATAATATGGCCTGGACCTGAAGAGTCAAAGTGTTGATGCAATGCAGAGGCAAAGAAGCTATTTGCATAATGGTATTTATCTGGGCTCCAATGAATTCCAACGTTTGTACCAGCAATGTTTGTGACTTGTCTGGGTTTATGCTGTCTAGGAAGTGGGACATCTGATAAAGATAGTCCCTGCCCTGAGTTGTTGCTGGGTGAGGGCAGTTAGGAGCCAATCATCTTGATAAAGGAATAACTGAAACCCTTGCAGTTGGAGATGAGCTGCAACCACTGCCATGCATTTGGTAAACAAGCAGGTGGCTGTGGTAAGACCAAAAAGCAGGGCTCTGAAATGGAAGTGATTAGCTTCCAGGCAGAAGATCAGATGACTTCTGGAGTGCCGGTCTATTTTTATGTGATAATACACGTCCCTCAAGTCCACAGAGCATATCCAATAGTCTTTCCTTAGTAACGTAAGGATGGACTGAACCATCACCATATGGAACTTCTCTTTCTTTCCACATAAATTTAGTCTGCTTAGGTCCAGGAAAGGCCACGGCTCCCCTGTTTTCTTTGGCACCAAAAAGAAATGGGAGTAAGTTTTTGATTCTCTCTGCTCAGCTGGGACCACTTCAATGACTCTCTTTTACAGTAATTTCTTGATTTCTATAACTGCCAATTCACTCTGGCTGGGTGGAACATTGGGGGGTTTCTTTTGAATTTCTGGAGGGGGTAGAGAAAAGGGAATGTAGTAGCCTCTGGATATTATGCTTTGCACCCAAGCATTTATTGTTATTTGGGTCCAGGTGCCTGGGTGCAGGAAAAAACGGACCCCAACTGCCTCCAGAGTCAAACAGTTGGGCAGAGCTTCAGAAGCACTGAATGGGCTTGTCAGAAAAAGGTTCCCTGAAACCCTGGTTTTGCGGGCCCCCTCTGCCTCTAGGGCAGTCTCTCACATTAAAGCCTCCTCCTCTGCCTCTGGAGGAGTACTCTCCACTTTGATCAGGAAAAGAACCTAGGGATTTATGGAACCAAGTCTTCTTAGTGTCCTTCTTTGATTCCTTGAGTAGGTTCGTTGAGGGGTGGAAAACTTGATCCCCATGGCAGATAAGGTCTTACCTTCTTGCTCGCTGTGGATCAGGGTGTCCTTAACTGATGGTCCATGCAAAGAAGAACCATCAAAAGGAGTGTTGATCAATGATGCCCTAAAGGGCTCAGCGAAATCACAAAGCCTCATCCATGCATGTCGACGTATTGCAATGACAGTGCCGGCTGCCCTTAAGGAGCCTTCCGCTGAATGGGAAACAAGCTCATGGAAGTATTTACCAGGAAAGTAAGAGTGGTTACCTTTGGAGAAAACATATCTAGATCCTCCTTAGGCATGCACTCCACCAAGGGCTCAGAGAGTTCCTTAACCAGGTCTCTCTGAAGGGGAATAAAGTGTGGCAAGTAATTAAGTACTCTAATTGAAAAAGTCGCCAAAGCAAAGGCACACTTTCCGAACCTGTCCAGCTCTCTGGACTCCCTGTTTGGTGGATGGATATTCGAGCTCTGCTGAGTGAGATCTTTCCTTATAGTTGCCCTTACTCCAAAAGGTTTGGTCCTCAGGGGGAGAAAGGATTTTGTCTGGACACTTTGGTACAGGTTCCATGGTGTCTGGCTCCTTTCAGGCCAAACGGGTGGTAAGATCTATAACAGCATCTGCCAGGGGGACTACCCAAGATGTAGTCAGGCCCACCCCAAAGGCCTCCAGGAATACGGATTCCTCAGAACAGGGACTTTTTGGATGACCATTCACTTCTATGTTTTAAAATTTCTAAGATGCCCACAAAGGAGACATCGTCCAGTGGTGATATGGGAGACCCAATTCCCTCACTGCAATCTGTATCCCTTGGTATGAGACTCTATAGGGGAGTCCAAGTGCCTCCTCTTGCATGACCTCTTCTGTGGGATCTCCTCTTTTGGACATTCAAGTGATGAGTCAATGGGAAGGGGTCATCTCATTGTCTGGAGGTCCTTACAGGCAGGCTGACCCGTGACAGAAATGGAAGGTCCAAGACCCAAATCTGATGCAGGAACATGTGGAGGAGCAGGAGTCAAAGGGTCCGGTGCTCTGCTTGCAGAGAAAATCTTTTCTAAAACCTGGAAAACCGAAGATCCTGAGGATACCCTTCCGAACTCCCTAGGACCCAAAGCTCCCAAAGAAGAAGGAAGGAGCACAATGGAACCTCAACTCCCAGACAGAACAGGACCAGCTCTGTTGAGGGCCAAAGCTCCAAGGGGAATGGAAAGATCCAATTAAACTGGAGCTGAAACTCACCTCTCAGATCCAGCCACGACATCCCAGATCTGGGGCTTACTCCAATCCAAGGATCTCAAAGCAGAGGTAGTCAAGGTTGGCGTCAAGGAAACAAAGGTCCTCTGCTCAGACCCCGAATCCCTCATAAGACTGCTGTCCTGGGGCTCCGAAACCATAGCTTGGATATGAGAAGGAGAAAAAGAAATGGGAGGAATACTCTCAGATCCATGGGGTGGCGGAGATGAAAAAACTCCCATCTGGATATGAGCCTTGATAACAGACCTAACCATCTTGTCCATTTTGTCATACGGGCTTCTAGAAGAACTGAAAGAAGTCACTGAGGAAGGATGTGAGTGCCTAGGGATCTGTAAGATTTTTGTTGGAACTGTGGAGCAGATGGATCTGATAAATCTTCCATGCGACTGAATCGTAGACTGTGGATCCGAAGAACTGCATGAGTGCCCAGATCCGATCTGTTGGGATCTGACAAGTAGATAAAACTGAAGATTTTGAAGAAGGCTCACTCGGAGCAGTCAATACTATCGGATCCAAGGAAGCTGACATGGGTCTCAGCACCGACATTTTCAGATCTGTATGTTTCGGAATCTTAGCTGGAGGCTCCGAAGATGTCCTAAACTCCTTGTGGTGGCGTTTCTTAGCTTCGAGCTGTGCTTTTCCTTTAGAGGGGTTTGAGCCCATGGAGTAGACAATGGAGCGTGCAGAAGGCCCTTCAGAATAAGTTTGTTTTTCCTCTCCTGAATGGCTCTGGGATTAAACCCCTCACAGATATTACAAGGGGAATCCAGGAGATCCGCTCCTAAACAATAAACACATTTGTCATGTATGTCCGAGTGTGGGATTTTCCTTTCACACTTGGCACACCTTTTAGAACCCACTGGTTTATCCATAATTGAAAGAAAAAATCTAAACTACTTAAGAAAAGATTTGTTTTATTTGTTTTTTTTTTTTTGAAAAGGGAAAGATGGGCCAAGGCCTGAAAAGAAAGGAAAGGTGGAAAAAAGAAGCCCTAATGACCTTGTATACACTGAACAGGTAGGGAGGAAGAATTACAAGTACAAGTTGTTAAAAAAAAATAAGAATTAGTTTAATTTTTAAAGGTTATATTATAAAAGAAATCACGTATCTGCTTGACTGGTGGAAATTGTGTCTGTACACACTGGTAGAAAATGAGATCTGAGGAGGTTCAGCTAGGGAAGAGGATTGTAGGTAAGGGAGGAGCTTGAGCTTGGAAGCTGAAAATCTGTAGAAGGTGGCCAAGTTAGATCCAAGGATCGGATCTATAACCCATCAGTGAAGCAAAATGAGAAGGACAACATCAGATCCATAGAGTTAATTTCAGGGATGGAATATTTTATCCTCAAAAGATGTAACAGAAGATCTGGACTGGGATCCAGTAACAAAGGATGATAAAGAAGATGATACCAAAGGAAGAGGAATCGCACTTGTCAAGATCAGCCAAGCTCTTCAACCAGCTGGCTTTCTGTAAGAATTTTTGAATTAGGGGTACTGGGGGCTAAGCGTTAAGGAGACCAGAGGGCCAAACCTGGACTAGAGCATCTCTTAGTGACTTCCTATAGGGGAAATCAGAGCAAAGTACCTCCTGCATATGTTTTTGAGGGGAGGCAAGAGATCAAAGCAAGGTTGACCCCAGCAACAGAAAATTTCCTCTGCCACTGAGAGGTTGAGAGACCATTCGTGAGTCATCAAAATGGACTTGCTGAGTTTTGTCTGCTAGTATGTTGCATTTCCCCGGGATATGCTTTGTCACTAGAAAGAGGTTGGAAGAGATCTCCCACTGCCACACTCTCACAGCTTCTTGATATAGGGGGTAAGATTGAGTTCCATCTTGCTTGTTGATACATCAGACTACAGACATGCTGTTGGTTTGAATCACAATGGTCCCGAAAGGGAGAACATCATGAAAAGCCTGCAATGCTAGAAGGACTGCTCTCATCTCTAGGACATTATTGTTTGAACTGTTGTGAAAATTGGTCTTTTGGGGGGGACCACATACCTTGGACCATCCATCTAAAAACCCTCCCCCACACCCCAGTTGGTCCGTGGTTACTGTGGCTATGGAGGGAGGCAGAACAAAGGGGCAAGTGAGGACAGTATCGTTCAAATGGATCAAACATTGAAGACAGTCTCTGCAAAGCTGAGTGAGTCTGGCTGCAATAAGAAAGAGACAGTTGAAGAACAGATCACTGAACAGCTAGAGTCCATTGTGGAACACACATATAGTAATGTGCTAAGGGAACTAATACTACAGATGCTGCCATAGACCCCAAAGCCTGCAGAACAATCATGGCAGTAGGAGGAGGATGACAAAGAACTTATTGGACCTGGGACTTGAATGCGGTCATACAATGTTGGGGTAGAGACACAGTCTGACTTATAGTATTCAGATAGTACCAATGAACATCAGGCTCTGAACCGAAAGTAGCTCTGATTTGGGCACGTTGACAGTAATGACTAAAAACTGGCAAATTTGGAGCAAATAGCCCCTGGTCTGTTCTAGGAGATGCTTGGTTGCAGCAGTGAGGAGCCAATTGTCTAAATAAGGAAACACCTAGAATCTCTGCAGTCTCAAATGAGCTGCGACCACCGCCATACATTTGGTATACACTACAGGGACTGCAGTGAGTCCAATGGGCAGGACTTTGAACTGATAGTAACTGTTTCCCATCTGCAAGTGCAAGTGCCTTCTGGATCATCTGTCTATTTTTATGAGACAGTACACATCCTGAAGACTGACTGAGCACATCCAATCATCCTTCTGTAAAAGAGGCATGATAGGCTGAACCATGACCCTTTCAAATGTGAGACGACTTCACATATTGGTTTAGGTTGCTTAGATCCAAAATCGGTCTCAGGTCCGTTGCCTTTTTTTGGCACTAAAAAGAACCTACAGTACTTCCAAAATGGATGCACATTGAGTAACAGCTTAATTTCAGCTCTCCCAGTGTGAAAAAAGAAACAAAGAAGACAGAGCCAATAAACTTGTATTTTTGGGTAAATTTCATTAACTGGCTAGTAAGTGCACTGCCTGGATGCCAGCAGAAAAGAAATTCAGAGAATCTGAAAGAAAATCAACTGCAAAAGATGAGGGAAAAACACTGAATGGGAAGAATTCTGCAGCTGTTCAGCAAAAAGCAGTGAAAGTTCCAGCTTTGGTGCAAGACATGACTTCCAGCAACCTAGAGGAAAAAAACAAGTAAAATGTACTCAGAGCTGATTAAAATAAAGGAAACACTGACGGAGTACATCAATTCAAATAACAAAATGGCAAAAATGGAAGAAGCTTTAAAAAGATATTCAGATGAGGTGATAAAACTGCAAAAATTAGAAGTGAAATGAAGAAAAGGCTGGCTGATTATGAGACTGCTCAAGAAGAGATGTTTCAAAAAATAATAGTATCAGAATACAGAGCACGTAAGGAAAACCTGAGATTTTCTGCTGTACCAGACAGGCTGGAAGGAAAAGAATGAATAAATTTTATGAAAGCACAAATAAGCAACTGCACTGGTATTTCATAGCAGGAGTTGTTAAATGAAAAGGCACATCATGTGTATGCTCCAAACCTGGCCAGAAGAAAGCAACCTAGACCTTTCATAGCAAAGATACAATCCTACCAGCATAAGAAGTGGGAGATGGTAGATTTTTGGTGGAAAATGATTACTCACCATTCACCAGGCAAAAGAGGAGTAAATTTATTCCACTAATCCGGGAATGTCGAGAAGCAGACGTGAGATTCAAACTGCTATACCCAACTATCTTCAGAATATTCTTCCCTGGAGAGACACAATTATTTTTGATGCATACTAAGGATGAAATATAAAAGTTTGTCCAACAAAAAGTGAGCTGTGAAACTGCAGGAGATTCTGCTTCTTGTTCTGGTAAAAAGACCACAGAGTGACTGTGCCAATGAAACCCTTTCCAATATTTCAATGGAAAATGCTTGAGACGCAGAAAAAATCATAAGGGTTGACTAGAAGAACCAGGAGTACGTTACAAATGGAGCAGAGACTGGCTTTGGGATATGGATATAAAGAGAAATAAAACCATCAACTCAGAAACTGACGAATGTGGAATTACAAAGCATTAATTATATTTGTGAAACATGACAGAACAAGAAAACATGGAAATATTGGACTTTTATGACTTTGTTAAATTTGTATGGCAGTTTAAAGCATACGCCCTACTTCATATCATTAATGTTTGGAAGAACACTTAGAGAGGAACAGGAGGGAAAGAGTTAACTGTAAATAAAACAAAATTTTGTTCTTTACAGTAGCATTTTTATTATGCATGATATAACCTGCATGCTATAAAGCAAAATGTTCTCAGTTATTTTCAAGTGTAATGGGGATACTAAAGTAAACAGGGGCCACGAAAAAATCTGCAACAAATGCAAGGTCCAGCCACAAGTGCGCTAAACGCTAGAATTTATTAAAAACACAAAAATACAGCGTTTTCACTTCCTGAATCAGAAAGCTTCCTCAGAGACATTTTAAAATAGCGCGAGACAGCGCTTTAAATAACAAATCAATCAAATAGCAGTACGTGCAACGTACTCCATAACTAGATCATGTTGTCAAATGACACATTTTACATCATCAAAGCTTGTAAAATAAATCAAATTAAACTAGTTAAATAATGTGCATACGTAAAACACAACTTTAACATGCAATACCTGGGTAACACTAACCCTCAATTAGAAACTGTGGCACATCTCTGTGCGAGGGAACTGCATATGAATAAAAAATATAAACCCTACTTGTCACATAGACAACATTCACAAATAAGATGGCCAAATTCAAAGATGTCAAGAAACCAAATGTTGTAATCAGCTAATGTTATCTGCGAATTGTAATTAAATACAACTAGTAAGCACAAATAACATAGTAATATTATAGTTGTAATTACAATAAAATGATGTACTAGAAACATAAGAACTATCTCTTATGAGATTTTAATTTCAAGAATGGTGCAATATTACAACTTTCATTTAAACCTGGGGTGCTGAAAGCATTCATTTTGAGTTGCCACAGAAGTTCACGTACCTCCAGGTTCAATGACACAGGGCCACCTCTATAAGATTCAGGTATGTGGTCAACCCCCATGAATTGGAACGAATGGCCAGGAAATAAACCAATGTGTTTGGCCAAAGCATTCTCATTGTTGCCAATTCTAATGGCGTAAATGTGCTGGTATATTCTGTCCTTAAACCTTCTATCGGTTTTACCGATATAGAAGGCAGGGCAGCAAGCACAATATGCTATATAAATGATGGATTTAGTATTACAATCAATCCTTTGCGTGATAGCATATTTTTTGTTAGTATTGTTTGCAACACAAAAGCCTCCTGTTTTTATGTACATGCAGTATTTACAGAAGCCACATGCAAACGATCCTTTAATTCTAGATGTAACAGTATCAGCTGTAAAAGAATGCAATAAATCTTTGATATTTTGTCCACGTCTAAAGACGATATGTGGTTTTTCACCCAGTTTTTCAAATAAGGAACTATTATTATTAATAAGAGCCCAGTTCTTATAAAGAATATCACATATCTGTCCTGAATCAACATTGAATGTTGTGATGAAACTACACGGGACCACATTCGTTGGTTCAATTACTGTACTAGACACACTTTCATCAACATTTCCAGTAGCAAGATAAGTAGAGGACAACAAAGGTTTAAAGAATCCCCTAGATCTTTTATGACAAACTTCATCTATCAGGTCATCTATCAATGATGTAAAATATTTGATGATGTAAATAAATATTTGATGATGTAAAATGTGTCATTTGACAACATGATCTAGTTATGGAGTACGTTGCACGTACTGCTATTTGATTGATTTGTTATTTAAAGCGCTGTCTCGCGCTATTTTAAAATGTCTCTGAGGAAGCTTTCTGATTCAGGAAGTGAAAACGCTGTATTTTTGTGTTTTTAATAAATTCTAGCGTTTAGCGCACTTGTGGCTGGACCTTGCATTTGTTGCAGATTTTTTCGTGGTTACCAGTTTGTTTCTTATATATTTTTTAAAGTAAACAGGGGCCAATGTTTTTTTTTCCTTCTTTTCTCTTTCTTCAGTTTTAAGAAATATAGGCACTGCAACAGGAACAAATAGAAGAAAAGTGTGGTCAAAAGAGTATGATACAAGAATAGTTGATGCACTTTTCGTCATTCTTGCATAGCAGGCTGGAGTCTTGATCTAATAACACATTTCAGGAGAAAGAAAATAAAAAAAAATATATTGAATATAAAAATCTTTCCTCTAGCAAATAAATGCTTGTAGAAGCAACTCTATCTGGTTCTTATGTCTCCATGGTAACAATGTAATAAAAACAGAATCTTCTTTGTTTCAATGGCTTGGAGACAATATTTTCTGAAAGCATTCAAGTGTTTTCCCTCTCTGGGACTGCAATAAAGATAAGACAAAACCAGACAGCACTTCGTAGAAGCACAGGCTGTACCATGCATTGTAACATGAATAATGTTCCTTTTAGGATAACCACATCTGTCAGTGCATTTGTCACTTTGGCACAATTGTTCCTATTTGGATGGTAATATTTGAAGATGTACATATTTGTGTGTCAGTATCAGGTTAACAGGTTTTAATGGTGTATTTTTTGAAGGCTTTCAATAAAACAAAAAGTTTTGTGAGATGTGACATAGGTTCAAATAGACATAACATGAAACAAATGCATAAAAGATCAACCTGCCAAACATTAGTATATGCATATAACACAAAAGATGGAACTAGGTACTTAGCAAAAAGGCTATAACACATAAAAGGAGGTAATTATAACTTTCTAACATACTGACACTTTCTATTTTATCTTTAAATGTAAATGGTCTCACACATATGTACAAAAAAAGAGTAGTGAACTGTATTGAAATAGGTACAGTGCAAATAGCTATGCTACAAGAGACACACTTGGAAAGAACTGAACAAGTGAATTTGATAAAGAAATGTTTTCAAGATGGTTAAGAGGAATACCTGGGACAAAAGAAAAGTGGAGCACTATATTAATTACAACAGTAGCCCCAACAGTAATATAACAGGATAAAAACATGATAAGGGTAGATTTGTAGTACTAAGGGGCTATTGGCAAGGGAGGAGGATTATACTGTCATGTATTTGTAGTCCACCTACACCTGTTATAATGGAGCTTAAGAAAATTCTGGGGAAAAATAATCAGCTTTCAGCATGGAATATTACTTATAGGTGGGGACTGGAATTTGATTTGCAGTGAATATGTGTCTTGGGGGCCCAGAAGGGAAATATAACAAAGGAGGGTAGATTTTTGAAGAAATGTATGAAAATATTTGGCATAGAAGATGTGAATTCAGTAGTAGGAGTTCGGAGGGAATTTACAAATTATTCCCAAGATACAAAAACTGGGCTAGCCTAGACAGAACTTGCATTTCAAAGGAACATGTGCATTTAACTGAAAGTTTTGATACACATCCAATAACTACTTCAGATCACTTACCAATAATAACTAAAATAAAAATGCAGGGTAATGAAATAAAAATGATGCACTGGTGCTTTCTCACCTAGCTGTTGAAAAGAGGCGCATTTAAGGAATGGGTACTAGAAATTATTCGGGAGTTATTAGAAAAGAGAAATTTCTTCTGAAAATACAGCTGGGAAGTGGGACAAAATTAAAGTGGAGTTTAAACATAGGGTGGAAATAAAAGAAAGATATATGGTTAAGAAGTAACAATAATTATTTAGAGGGACTGACAAATGTTAAAGTAGAGCAGAACAGGGGGAATCTCAAAGAACAAGAAAAGGAGCTACTGCAGAATGCAGAAAATAAGGGGTTAGCCTTGATAATATGCATGAGTTTAGAAAGACTGCTGTTAGGCAACTATTTTTTTGCTAATAACTCCAGAGCACAAAAACTTTTAGCACAATGACTCAGGCAACACCAAGTAGAAAGGGTTGTCACCAAGCTTATGGAGCCTATAACAAGAAAAGCAACCAGAGATCTGTAGAGGTACTAGAAATATTTTGAAAATTTTATGAAAGTCTGTATTAAGTAAATAAATATGAAAACCAAGAAAAGGTACAAATAGAACGTTTATGGAATAATTAAATCTGCCAAGGTTAGAGGCAGACAAGGCTCAATTACTAACAGGACAGGAGGAGATGAGATAAAAATGGTGATGTATAACCAATCTACAGGAATGTCCCCTGGAACAGATAGTATTCCTATGGAAGTTTGGAAGCTAGGAGGGAAAAAACTGACAAAGATGTGGAAGGTTTTGTTTAAGAGCATTTTAAGAGGAGGAGAAGCACCAACATCCTGGAAGAAAGTGGTGGTGGATGTAATACCTAAAGAGGGTTAGGACCCATCAGATCCAGTTTCATATAGGTCCATTTCAATCCTAAACCATGATTATAAAATGCTTTTGTCTATAATGGCTAAAAGAATGCCAAAGGTGAGACCAAAATTGATAGGTATGGATCAATGTGGTTTTGTGAAGGGGAGGCAAGCATTTGATAGGATTAAAAGAACATGGATGATCCAGAAGGAAGCAGAATGTAAGAAAATACCACTGTTGTTGTTGGGTCATGATGCAGAGAAATCATTTGGCAGAGTAAGCTGGGAGTTTATGAGCAGGACAAAGGAAGTATTTACATTCTCTGATAAAATTATAAGGTTTATTAGGAGAATACATGAGGGATCGGAGGCGAAAATTAAAGTGGTTGGGTTCCTCTCTGAACATTTCTGTTTGAGCAGAGGAAACATGCAGGGGTATCCTCTTTCTCCTTTATTTGCATTATATTTCGAACCACTGCAAAGAAAATAAGGGACTCACACATTCAGTGATATAATTGGTATGGTAGTCAAGAAAAGCTGGCTCTATCTGCAGATGAAATTATTTTATAACTGATAAAAAAATAAAAAAGGACATTTCAGTGCTGTGGAACATTTTGAGGCAGTTTCAAATCTTTTCAGGATACAAAATTAATTAAGCTAAAATAAGGGCAACAGTTGCAAATTGAGCACCCACATGAATTGGTTCCTTCAAGGCCCCTGAGCCAGTGGAAACCACAACCCAAGCTGCGGAAGCCCTTACAAATGCCTTCTATGAACACCTCCAGGACTGCATGGATCAGGCAATCCCAAATAAAACCAAGACTCTTTCCACAAAGGGCAAACGTCCAGTCTGATGGACCCCAGCCATTAACAAACTTTACAATAAGAGGAGAAAGCTATTACATGATAGAACAAAATCCATAAAAGGGAAGTCACCCCTGATCATTATTTGTAAAAAAATACGAGCACTCATAAAATCAACTAAGGCCAATTTTGAGAGAAAAATTGCCATGGATTCAAAGGACAATCATAAGGCCTTTTTCAGCTATGTTAGGAACCTGGGTGGAAACTCCCAGATATGCTCAGAATTAGTCCAAAATGATACAAAAATCACTGAACCCACAGACATTGCCAACATACTGGCAGACAGGTTCAGTGCAAACTCCTCCCCTCCTAAAGGAGAAATAACTATCCCAGCGGAGTGTAGCCTCCCAGACATCTCAAATGCACAGGTGAAAGCTGCTCTCTCTAAAGCTAAAAACACAGCATCAATGGGACCGGATGGTGTCCCCGGCTGTGTGCTACACGAGTTAAATGAGGAATTAAACCCGCACATAAGGCAGCTGTTTAATCTCAGCCTTACCACAGGATACATGCCCAAGGAGTGGCGTACGGCAACTGTGGTCCCACTCCACAAAGGCGGTGCCTCTACGGACCCTGGTAATTACCGCCCCATAAGCTTAACAAGTATAGTCTGCAAAGCTATGGAGAGGATCATAATGGAGCTCATAAACAAAGATATAGGGGACTTGCAGACATTGGACCCGACCCAGTTTGGCTTCGTCAAGGGCATATCATGCCTTTTGAACTTGGTCGACTTCTTCGAAACAGTCACCAAGGCCATTGATGAGGGAAAGGCAGTCCATGCAGCCTACCTTGACCTTGCAAAGGCTTTCGACACAATACCCCACTCGGGTATTGTAGAAAAACTTACCAGCTTAAATGTAAACTCATATGTCACAAGATGGGTTGCAAAGTGGCTTAAGGACAGAACCCACAGGGTTAGAGTTGCTGGCGCTATGTCAGACTCCAAGCCGGTTACAAGTGGTGTCTCACAGGGCTCGGTCCTTGGCCCCCTATTGTTCGGCATCTACTTCTCAGAAGTACAGGCCAACATGGGAGGACTTTGGCTGACAAAGTTTGCAGACGACTGCAAACTGGGCGCCATAGTGGAAAGTGCATCGGACACGGATATCCTTCAGAAGGGACTCACGGAAACAGATAGCTGGTGCCAGAGCCATGGCCTGAAGTTAAACGCCAAAAAATGTATAGTCATACCCTTCGGGAAAAACAAGGCAACCCCAAGCTACCATATAGGCGGAAATCCACTAAGCACAGAAGAGGTTATCAGGGACCTGGGGATCCAGGTTGACAGTGGCCTTTCTTTTGACACTCACGTTGCAAAAGTGGTTAGAAAGACTTTCTACATTGCCCACCTGATCATGAAGGGATTCACATCCAGATCAGTGAGGTCATTGTTCCCCTGTGCTCTTCACTTATCAGACCAATGATCGAGTACAATGCCCCATTCGGGATGTATCTCACCCAACATCTGCAGCAATTGGAGAGACCCCAAAAGTTCCTCACCAAAAGGATAAAGGGACTCCAAAATCTGTCATATGCTGCCAGAGTGAAGAAACTCCAGCTCTATTCAGTCGCATACCGTCTGCTCAGAGGTGACATGTGCCTGACATACGAGGCCATGTCCAACCCGGAATTAATGGACATGCTCCACCTCAAAAAATCCAAATCCACCAAAACCACTAGAGCAAGCGACTTAAACCTTAGCACGGATATAAATAGGACGTGCTGGAGGGATAGATTTATCACTCAGAGACTCCCTATGCTGTGGAATAAAATCCCGGTCCATGTGAGGCAGAGCACCTCACTGGCTCTGTTCAAGAGAAATCTTGACCTGTGGATGGGAGATCGTAGGTTTACCCCGGCAATCATCTCTGTGTCACTGCTGGACAGAGGCACAACAAACTAATGGGCACAGTATTTTTTCATATAAGGGGTGGCTTAAGCCACAAAACTTTGGGCTAGGCTTATAAATGCCTTAGGGCAGATAGCCTAGTATAAACCTATGAACCTATGAACCTATAATATCCATATTTATGGAGATATGATAAAATAAAGTACTTAGTAGTACAGATTTAAAAAATTTCTGGTATGGCAGCTAAAGACATTTGGGAAGGACTAAGCAAAGATAAAACAAAAACTGAGAAATTGGAAGCTCTGTTATATGGATAGCAAGATACAAGCAGTTAAAATGTTTTTAATTCCCTTTAGCTTTATACACAGATCAGGCATATTTTTATCAACCAGAGAAGAAGTTGTGGATAGCAATTAAAGAGTTGAAGGATTTTATCTGGGAGGGGGAGACAGCACGAGTCAAGTGGGATAAGTTGAATCTCCCAACAGAACAAGGCAGTTTGGGATTAGCCGATTTGAAGGGGCATTTCAGACCTACACAGTTAAGTAGCACAAGCAAAAACCTACAAGTCAAAGTAGAAAGGTGTGATGATGAAATGGGAAGCTCAAGAAACAAGAAGACACTGGGTTTTTGGATGCAGATCCTTAAGGAGAATAACAATAACCATACAGAATACTACATTTATAAAGTAGCAGAACGTATTCTAAGAACTAAGCCAACACAGGAATGGAGAAAAAAGATTCTGCCAATACGGATGACTGCAATTAGGGATACAGAAAATAGGCAAGAGGGGGCTTGAATTTATTGAAGAAAACTGGCAAAAGAACCAATGTATTGGGAGGAAATAATTAGACAGGGAAAGATAACAGAATGGGAAGAGGCCACGAATTTATCTGGACTACAGGGGTAGAGATTGCCTTCCCTATTGAGGACTGATATCAGAGTATAGGAAAGAGAAAGAAATGGGGAGCCTAAGAAAAAGACCAGCAGTGGTAGGGTTTTTATTAGAATCTAGAACAGAAGCTGCTGTTAAAAAAGGAATAATTAGTAGACCATATGAAATACTGCATGATAACTATAAGAATCAATCAGGGAGGTTAGAAAGGATTGGAAAGAGATATTGGATATGCAATTCACAAAGAAACAAAGGGGATGGGAGGGTGGAAATATATGTATGTCTCCAAAATATCAAATATGCAACAAAGTCTAGAACATTTAGGATCTTTGCTTGAAAGTGTTTACATAGGTATTTTTATACCCTCAAGTAGACTCCAAAGAATTTTAAATCGAGTAGACAGCAAATGTTGGAGGTGTGATGGGGGATAAAGAGGTAATTGAGAACATATTTTCTGGGAATGTAAGGAGTTGTTAGACTTTAAAAATTCCCTGCAGACTACTCTGTCAAGGATACTGGTTGTGCAAATTGGTGAAACTAAGGAAATTATTTTTTTGAGCTATAATACAGAATTGGAATTGCCAAGACATAGTAAGGCCTTGCTGAGTTTAATTATGGTGGCTGCCAAAAAATCAATGACTACAAAATGGAATTCAAAGTCTAAACCAACTGTACTAGAACTAGTCAATAGAGTAACAGAGATAAAACGGCTGGAATCGGGATCTTTAGAAAAGGGTAGGAGCAAATTACATAGAAAGAAATAGCAACTGTGGGAATAATACATGCAGAGGAGGAATGGATTTAAATGAGCTATGTAATGTTTGACTGACAATAACTGGACAGATTATAAGTGATGTACAATGTTTGCAGCTAAAATTATACCAATCAGGTTTGTTATGTATAATAATTGCAACTAAAATTATGTCAATATGGTTTGTTTTTATTTATATAAATCTATAATTGCCTAGGTTATGCTATACATGATAATTTAATAAAGATGTTCCTTGTTTAAGAAAAAGAAATAAAAAGAACCTTGAGTAAGTTCTGAATCCTCTCAGGTCTGGAGGGACTTCCTGGATGACTCTTTTTGTCTAACAGCTTCTGAATTTCTTGAGCTGCAGCTTCTCTCTAGCTGAGTGGAACATCGAGAAGGATGTTTTTTTTTTTTTTGGAAAAATGGTATAAAGTAAGTTCTGGATATCATTTTTAGCACCCAAGAATATTTTGTTATAGTTGCCCAGGCATCTGGTGCCAAGTACAAACTTCCCCTGACTGTCTCCAGAGAAGGCCAGTTGGACAGCACTTCAGGAGCGCTGCAAGGGTCTATCTGGACAGGAATCTTGGAAACTGTGATTCTGCGGACCTCCCCTGTCATGAGGCCAGTGTCTTCCATTCATACTCCAACCTCTGCCTCTGATGGAGTTGTCTAAGCATGAATCCTGAAAAGATCCCTAGGATTTGAGAATCCATATTTTCTTGCCTCCTTTGATTCCTTGGAAAGGATCGCTGAAGGGTAGGAAAGCGAATCCCAACGACAGACAGTGTCTTTCCTTCCTGTTCTCTGTTGGAAAGTGATTCTTTTACAGAGAGGCCAAACAAGGAAGTTCCATCAAAGGGAGCACTTTGAAAGAAGATTTGAAGGGCTCCGTGAAATCACATAGTCACATCCACTCATGTCTCCTTAGGGCAATACTTGAATCGGTGGCCTGTAAAGTACCTTCCGCAGCATACAAAATTAGCCTTGTTGAAGCATTCAATACAGCTAAAAGAGTAGCCAGCTGAGAGGATGATGTCTTATAATCCTCTCTTGATACAGATTCTGAGAGACTTTGAGGGTTTCTTAGTCAAATCTTTCTGTAGCCTAGTAATGTGTACCAAATAGTTCAGTGAGCACAAGGCGAAGGCTGTTGATGCAAATACATTCTTTCCAAACCTGCCCAACACCCTAGACTTTCCATTAGGGGATGGACAGATGAGCTCTGTTGTGCGAGCCCCTTCTTGGTGCCAGCCACCACAACCATCACATTGACAGGGACACCTTTGCTCCAGTGTGGTCTATTTTTTGGAGGGACTAAAATCCTCCTTGGTCGACGAAAGATAGGTTCAACAGAGTCTGGCTGCTTCCATGCCTGGGAGAGACTAAGTCAATAAGCTCACTGGTCAGCGTAGTCACCCAAGATTGTACATGGGTCAGAACCAAAAGCTTCCAAGAATACTGAGTCCTCAGGGGATGGGTTATCTGAGGACCAATCATCTTTTTTGCTAAAGGATTTCCAAAACATCTGCAAAGGAGACGTCATCAGGTGGTGATCTGGGTAACCCTTCCCTTTCATTGAATTCAGTATCTTCAGTGAGGCATTCCACAGGGGAATCTAAGTGCCTCCTTCTGCATGTTCTCTTAAGGTGGATCTCTTTGGTGGGATGCTCTGGAGAGGGATAATTTTGCTATTGGAACTGTCTGGACACTGCTTGGTACTGGCTGACTCTGTGGAGCAAGTCTGATGGAATCATAGCTCAGAACCAAAGGGGAATAGGGTGCAAGCTCTGAGACAATATGAATGAGAGAAAACCCTCTCCACAACCTTGAAGGCCGATGGACCTGCCACACCACAGCCGAGACCTCTGAGGCAGGCAAGCCATGACTCTGACTAGATCCATGCCTTGAGGAGGAAGCCAGATAACAGCTAACGAACGCTGAGGCTCCAAGGGGAGAGGAAGGCTTCAACAACATCAGAATTTATCTCAGCTCCATGGATCCGATGTCAATGCTTCGGCTCCGAGATTCATCCTGATCTGAGTGAGCAGGAGCAGAAATGGTCAGGGATATAGTCAGAGTTGAAAACATGACCCTCTTCAGCTTCAACACCAGTACTCTTGGGGCTCTTGAATCCTGGGGCTCCGAAACTAAAGGATGAATCAGAGAAGGAAATACAATAGCTTGTGAGGAAAAAGGAAAACTCGCAGATCCAATGGAAGATTCAATCTGAATTAACTCCATCTGGATCTGAGCTCTGAGGAACTTTCTCATTTTCCTATCCACTTCAGAGATACCCTTAC